>NW_017731481.1:1508406-1510752 GCF_001890085.2 Hipposideros armiger
CAGACCCTCTGTGGGTTTCCTCTAATGGGCTGCACTGACAGAGGGACGTGGTCAGTGACTGAGCTTAGTGTGGCAACAGTTTCTAATGTGTATTTTCCTCAGTGGATTTCCCTGGTGAGAAGCTGAGTGTACATGGAAGGGAGAGGGGTGTGCATATGAGACTGTGAATGAGGCGAGGAAGAAAGTTGGGAGGCAAGGATACCGGAAGAGGAAGGGAGACACTCCCAGACAGCATGCTGTAAGGAAGGTCTCCATGCCCCTGCTTGGCTGTCAAGGACAGAGCTAATTTATCCTAAAGTGCTGGATGCACAGTCCAACCAAGCAGCATTCTATCCTTGTCAGTGGCACACACAGGCCTGGCCTTCTTGTGACTTTTCCTGGCTCTGGAATCCTCCTACTCTGAGTTCCAGGGCTGGACCTCAGCCATTCACGGTGTGAGGACTTCTTACACTTGGTCTAGCTTCGGCACAAAATCCAGCAGCTCTTTCTCTTCATCTATATCCCTGGATTCCTGCTTCTCAGCCTTGGAGCCAACAAGTTCTTCCCCTGAAACCACACAAGTTTAAGTGAGTGACAGGATGGAGATATCCTCTTTCTCTTTAAAAAGTGCTTTGCCTGGTCCTCTCAATGCTGAGGAGTGGAGGAAGGTCTCTGATGCTCAAGGGGGAACCTTAGCAATGTCTTCGACTAGCCCTGTTCCTCTAGTCCTGGTATATAGAGCAGGGCAACCAGCTCCTAATATCTTAGTCTGTACCAGGCTTTGTAGAAGAAGAAGAAAAATACAACCAGAAAGAACTGTATTTGCTTGACAAGTTCCACTTCCAAACAGCCCTTAAGGGTTGTGCAGTGACACCAAAGAAAGGATAGTTTCCATTCTTTTCCACACCACACACTACAAAAAAAGAAAGAAAGAAAAAAAGCTACAAAGGCACTGAACCCGTTCATTTTAAAGGGTTGTAGGGTTTTTTTGTAACCATGGCAGGTAGAACTTCATTATTTCCTAAGCCCATTACCAAGAGGTTCAAACTATGCCTGCCACTCAGACTGCCTCTTTGTTTCTTTCTCCTTGCCTTGAACTGGAGTTGGAGAGCCCTTGACCTTGCAGTGTCATTTACTGTCACTTAGCAGTGAGTGTCCTGGATTTGTGATCTGGAGCTGACAGAATGGAATAACAACAGCTCATGCAGTTATAATCACAAACACAGTGGCATGGGCACAGACACAGAGATGGACAGGCAGGAGCTACCCGCCAGGGCATGGATCTTATGGGTGTAAATTTCCTGTTTTAGTCAAGCTTCTGGCTCCAGATTGTTAGCCGTCAGAGGAGGGTGGAAAGCAGGAATGGATTAGTGAGAGCTTGGATTGCTTAGGGTGAAATGCACTTGTGAGAAAGGACCACAGGGAACAGAAAGTGTTTCATACCCATTATAGTTATATGAGCAGTTCCTGGAAAGCAAAGAAGAGTCAAGTTTAAGAAAGGACAGGACTGAAGTCAGTTAAAGCAAGAAGCATATTACCAAAGGGGACACAAGGAGAGCTTTAATCATCTATTTGACAAAGTTATTAAACCAAGGGCCAGAGAGATAACCCAGTCCAACCGCACCATTTACACCCCAAGAGTTCCCTTTAAACTTAAGTGAGAAGATAGGCTTATCAGGGGCAGGAAAACTACTACCAGCACTCTGTGGTTCATTGAAGTTAATTAAAACTATAGTCATTTCATAATAATGGATATGCCCCAAAACTCAGTGACCCATTATGTGGTCAGAAGAGCAGCTTATTAAAAGGAATTCATACAAATTTTAAGTAAATAGCTTGTTATTCGTTCAAAGCAGAAGGAAAGCATCAGGCAGAATTATATGACAGTTCTTTATAGCTCTGAGAACTGATCTAAGTAGAATGAATCATATTCTATGCAGAATATATGCAAACACATATATTTATGAAACATCATAAGATTTTTGTATTTTAATCTCTGAGATAGAGATTTTCCTTCTCCTAAAATTACATTAAAGGAGTATTTTTGATAACAGACAACATGTTTGAAAAGCAATTCTCTCTGGCTTTAATTCAGACCCGCAGAGCTTGGTTGTGCTATAAGGACCTTTGAGTACAACAATGGCAGCTGACAGGAAGCACTCAGGGGGTGCTCAGAGCCCCAAGTGTCCCCCGACTTTACCCGGACTTCTGTTAATTCCCAGACTTTACCTTCATCTTCAGAGACATCCAGGATCTCATCTACTGTCTCAGGGAAACTCATCCGGTGCTTGTCACTGACTAACTACAATGAGAAAAAGCAGAGAATTCAACCCAAATAGAGCAGTGGGCCCTTTCACCGAGTCGGCA
>NW_017731481.1:1513682-1518189 GCF_001890085.2 Hipposideros armiger
TTCAGGTGAGGGCAGATGGTGGCATGGAGATCTCTGCCGACACTGACAAGAGCATTTTTACTATAAAGGTGAAAGCCCGTTGTACAACGCCCCCAAAGGCTGTCTGGGTTGCTGAGTTGTAATGTAATGGAATTTATGGGAACTGATCATTGCTTGAAATGAGTGGGCTTTGGGTACTTATTCATTTGCTTTTTGGCTGTAAAGGAGATGATTTTCAAGGAATCTGTCTTGTTGAACATTCTGGTGCTCCCTCCAGTCAAGAGGGCCAGTCAAGGCCCTCTCAGCCATTTGGTCGTAAGTGTCCCAGGGGAGCTGGTGCCGAATTCCAAACCCTGCAGGCTGAATCTCAAGTAATGATATGGCTTTGGGACCCACAGTTTCTAACCCACAGTATAGGGTCTCTTAGGGCAGGACCCCAAAAGACTAAACAGGGGTCCAAAAAAAGAAGCCTCAAAGATCCAGGACATTCCTGGTTTTCAAGGAGATTCCTGTTGAAGCTGCAGGCAGTTGGGGATAAAATACAGCTTCTAGATCTTTCTCAGAGACTTCAACATCATGTTGTTGATGGGTGTTCCTGGAGGGGGTGGGGTTAGAGGGGATGTCACTTTGTCCCTTCCTTTCAATGCAGTTGCCATATGGTAAAAAGGAATGAAATGACACTCCTTCTCCTACCAAACGAAAACACCCCTCTCCTTTGGTGCTCCATTTGGTTCTCCAGCGCCTCTCTCACACCGGATAGCACACTGGGCTGTCCCTTCTACCTCTGACAATCACCTCCTCGCAAATGCCTCGAGCAGATTCCACTGCCCGTGCTGTGCCCTAGGTTCTCCTCGGCCACCTCATGGAGCTCCTTGCACACCGGAGAGGTTCAAAGAAAGCAGAACTGAATTTAACTAAGTGTTGGAATAAAAGGGCCTGAATTTTCGAGTGAATTCCGGGAAGCCTGACATCTTGACACCCTGCTCATGTAAGGCAGCGCTTGGAATCATGATGAAACATTCCTCTCCGTTTCTCGCTATAGAGGCCCAAAGGTCCAGCAAACTTCAAAATTCCCCACTGGAAAGTGAGGTAATCAGGATTGATGTCTTTAAAACTCTCCTGCCATCGCTAGGAAGTGGCAGAGAACAATGTGCCAGTGGGTCCTGGGGGTGTCAAAGCCCCATAGAGGAGCCAATGCTGCAGCATGAGGGAGGCAGGCACTGGGCAGGACGAGGGGCGCACACAGGGAGGGAGCGTGGGGAAGCCCATGAGGACAGAAGCGCTGCTGCCTGCCTTACCCGGGTGGTGGCATCCACTGTGACACCGTGTTTGATCAGCACGTCTGCCACTGGAACGTGGCCTTCTTGTGCTACCAGATGGAGAGGAGTGAGTCCACTCTGGAAAGAAAAAGAAGTTCATCATCTTGTAGCCAGTAAAACAATCCGGGCCACAGTGCAAGAGCCTGACATCTGGGAGCCAAGCCTGGCTCTGCAGCCACCAACCAGCTATTTGACCTTGGACAAAGCTCTTCCAGGCCCGGACCTCCATATCCTTATCTAAAAAAAAAAATGAGGTGGTTAAACTAAATCACAGGTCGGTAACATTTTCTGTTAAGGGCCAGACAGTCAATATTTTAGGCTGATGTCTGTTGCAACTTGCCCAGCTCGGCGGGTTATAGTGAGAAAGCAGCTATGGCCAATGCATAAACAAATGGGGCATGGCTGCGTTGCAATAAAACTTCATCTGCGCAAACAAGTGGTGGGTCGGATTTGGCCCGCAGGCCATGTGACCTCTGAACTACATGAACTTTATGGTGCTTTCCAATTGTAACATTCCCTATCTCCAAGATTCACGATGAGCTTCAGAGCCTTGGTTTCCTTATCTAGAAAATAGGGATTATCACTGACTTATTTCAAGGGCAAAGTGGGTATCGCTTGAGAAAACACAGATGAAAATTCATTGAAAAGCATGATGTACCATTGAAATGTAGTGTGTGATTAGATCGCAACAGTGCTGCACTATAAAAAGGATGGAGAATCTCCCTGGGTCTAAAAACACCGTATTCTTGGAGTTCTTCTCAGTTTTCTCATGAGGATAGACGTGCACCCGGGATGTTGTTTGATATGTACACACTCCCACAAAAACGTCAGAAAAGTCTTCTCTTCTCTATACCTGGCCTCAAGCCGCTTTACTAACTGTGGGACGAACAGAGCTGCAATTCCTCTACAGTCAGAGGCAGTGCGCAGGGCCTGTCCTGTCTTCAGGGACACGACCTGCCCTCCTCGGGCTTCTGCGCTTGCCCCCAGGCTGACCGGAGGCCCACGAGCAGTACCCCTCCCCAGCTGGAGCCTGAGCCAGCAGGGCATCTCCCGCAGGCCTGCGAGGTTGACTGAAGTGCGAAGAGGCCACCACTGAGCAGTCCCTAGGTCACCCCAAGTCTCTGGGTGCCTTGCCTGATTCTTGGGATAACACGGCAATCCGCCTCATGAGGGCTGTGAGCAGATGAGTGACGATGTCTCCAGGGAATCGCTAGCATTCTTAAGGTTCCTTACAGACCCCACTTTAAATGGCACAAGGAAAAAACCAAGAATCACATCCAATGTCGTGGTCCTACCATAGCACTTCTCTCCTGGGGGGTGGGGGGGTCACCTGTCCAAATCTGTACAAAAAGAGCCAATGGATCTACAGGTTTTTAAGAAATCTTAAATTACTCTTAAAATGCTCGCCTTTCTAAAACTGTATCATGTTCATTTACCATTTAAAGAAGTGGCTCTTCATATTGTATGATTCCATTTATTTGAAATGTCTAGAATAGGCAAATTCACAGTGACAGGAAGCAGATTTGTGGTTGCCAGGGGCTAGGGAGCTCGGGGAAAATGGGAAGTGACTGCTAATGGGTATGAGGTTTCCTTTTGGGGTGAAGAAAATGTTCTGAGATTAGATAGTGGTGATGATTGCCACGGAATAGTACAAAAGCCAGTGAACAGTACAATTCAAAAGGGTGAAATTTATGATACATGAATTATATTTCAATAAAACTATTTTTAAAAAGAAGTGATTCTTAGTCTTTCCTGGGTCATGCATTCCTTTGAAAAACTGATGAAAACGTTGAAGACTTCACCTAGAAAAATGCTCACCTGCCTGTTTTCCCAAAATGTTGTGGACAACCTTGGAAGGTTTCAGACTCATATGCCAATAGTTTCTGGATTTAGGATTCCTAGTTTAATGTATAGGGTGGCATTTAAAAAAATATCTTCCCCAGAGAAAAAGAGTATTTAGTACCAAATTACTTAATACATTCCTGAATGTAACACTGGCCTATATTTGGGAAAGAAAATGTATGATGAATTTTAATATTGACCTTTTTTGAAGATTCTTGAGTCANTTATAATTTTAGGAACTATATCTACAACCAAAGACCCGCACACTTTCTGAGCTGGAAGTAGCCACGGAGATAATCTAGTAAAACCTGCACATCATCAGATAAGGAAGTTCATTCTCCATGATCACAGATGCTGCTAAAGACAACCCTGAGGCCCTGAAACATCATGAACCACCAAAGACATTGGGTTTTTTGTTCACTTGTACCGTACTAAAAGCAGCTTCACATATTTTAGAAATGGTTTCAACAATATTTAAACAAAATAAAACAAAACTAAACAAAAATAAAAGGGGGAGGTAAATGGTGCTTAAAAGGATAGCCTTCAGTTCACCAGCAAGAGGAATGAATCGTAACACCCCATGTTATGGGTTGTGGGGACCAGGCAGCTGCGACTTTATGGTACTGCATCCCGTCCAGGCCCCAGACATGCAGTAAGGGTCACCTGAGCCTCTGCAGTTATGGGATATCGCACAGGGCTGCCCCTAAGAACAGTTTTCCGAAATCAGGAAATGGGGGGGTACTCACCGAGCTGACTTCATTTGGGGAAGCACCATTTTTGAGAAGCAGTGTCACAATGTCTGTATGTCCTTGTTGTGCTGCCTGGTGCAAGGGGCTGTACCCTAGCTATAAAGTGAGGTAGACATTTTGGCAGGATTAGCTAGCTCCAAGATAAATAACTGCCCACATGCTACAGGGCCTATCCATCTTCTACATCAACATAAAAAAATGCATTTTCCCCATTTCCTCCTCCAGGGTCAAAGCTTAAAATTGTGGCAGAGCCCCAGGTATGCCCAGAGACACTCTGACTGCTTCCTAATTTGGCATTTAAGAAGTGTCAGTATAGGAGTCAGGTCTTAGACATCCCTGTACCTTAGTCTTGGCATTGACGTCTGCCTGGTGCTGTAGCAGAAACTTCACCAGCTTGATATTTCCATAATGACTGGCCACATGGAGGGGAGTGTAACCCATCTGAAAAGCAAGACATGAGAATGGGTGACTAGCAGGGCTTCTGGGCACACCAAGAGCCACTATGTGCATTGATGAAATGGCCCATTAAAAGAGAGGACAGGGGCGGCCGGTTAGCTCAGTTGGTTAGAGCACAGTCTCATAACACAAAAGTTGCCGGTTCGATCCCCACATGGGCCA
>NW_017731481.1:1524104-1598776 GCF_001890085.2 Hipposideros armiger
CACACACACACACACACACACACACACACACACACACGCCACCTAATTCAGAACCTGGGCACACGGTGGGTACTCAATATTCAGACATAGCCTAGTTAGCTAACATTAAACCATTACTGAGACCACAGGGCCAATCTGAATGTGCCATGTTTACCTTGTTCCCCAGGTTGCCATTGGCTTGTTTGGAGAGTAGCAGAGCCACCATCTCTGCATGACCCTCCTGGGCAGCCAGGTGAAGGGGTGTCACGCCTTGCACTGACTCTGTATTTGCAGACGCCCCATACTGCAGCAAACTGCGGGCCACCTCTATTTGGTTCTGCTTGGCAGCAATGTGCAAAGGGGTGTAGCCATTCTGAAACAGAAGAACAGTCACAGGAATGCTGGGTTGACAATATGAGTGCGTGCCTTAGATTTTATATCCTCTGAGGGAGGTCTAGACCTGGTTCTTGGCCTACTGGACACTCACTGAACAGAGCTGGTGTCACCCAGGAAGGGCAACTTGAGTAAACAAACAAACAAACCAAGTCCATGTGATTTGGAAAGGCACCCACACAAGTCAGCAAATGTCCTGTACGCTTTCTCACCATCTATTTTCTGTTATCACGCTCTGAAAAACTGCTGTGCAAGAAGTGCTGTCACCAACAGATGCTTGGATGCAATTAGGCTGCCTATAGAGCAACGAGGAGGCTAGGTAAGTAAGAAAATAAAGGGTTCCCATTTCCTCCTTCCTGCATTAAGAATCAACCCCACAACATTTCATAAAGGAAAAGGAACAGAGCCCCTATTTTTCCCTGTGCAGTTGGGCCAAATGCTCCCCTGGGCTTGTCAGCTTTAGGCAGGTGGTGTAAGAGGACATGCACCTGGCAAAGGACTTGGGGACGAGGGGTCAGTCCTTGCTCCACTCTAACTAGCCATGCAATGGGACAACATATTCAGCAACCTCTAGACTTCCATTTGTATTTTTTAAGTCACTGAAAGTGGATAATAACACCCACCTTTTTCTTAAAGTTGTTGAATAGATCAAATATAATAATGTGGAGGTGCTTTCCAAAATTAAGATATAAAAGTAATAAACCTTTGTATAGTTTTGCAGGGCACTGGTTCACAAGATGTTTTAAGTCCACGATGAGATGAAGGAGCTGGTCCCAAAGTTAATCAGCTATGTCACTGTTTATTCAGCTGGCTTTTCTTTTTTCTTTTAGTTTTGGTAGGAAGACTCTCTCAATGAAGGAAGCAGTGCATGGGTTTACGTTCTGAAGCAAGCTCCTTATCCCACTGCAGACAGGTGACAGCGACTTTGGTCATCACTGTTAGAAGCCATTTTCCCTTACATTATCCCTTTTGAGCTTCACTGCAACCATGTAGTACAGCAGATAAGGCAGGCATTTTTAATATTACCCTACTTGGTGGATAAAGAGGCCAGTTGTCTAAGAGGCTAAGTGCCTTATCTAATGTCACATAGTAAATGGAATAACAGGTGACCCGAGTCTGGCCTTCTGACCCCAGATCCCAGGTTCTGTCAGCTGGAGCGGTGCTTCTCAAACTTCAATGTATCTAAATTCACTTGGGGTCGTGTTAAAATGCAGATTGACTCAGAAGGTCTAGCGAGGCCCTAGATTCTGCATTTCTGACAAGCTCCCATGTAATGCTGATACTGCTGGTCCAGGGGCCACATTTTGAGGAGGCAGGACCCAAAGCATTCAGGGCTAAGGGGGATGCCAGGCCTCCGGACCTCTGAGCAGGACCCATGACTTTCTAAGCATATGCCCACGCAGCCCCAGAGCAGATGGCATAAAGCATATGGTTCCCCCACACTGGCCAGCATTCCTCTGGCTGTCCCAGAGAACTGAGTCTCCCTTGCCAGCCATTGTCTTAACGGGGAAACCATCATTTCTGATTCTGCCAGAATCACTGATCAGGAACAAGAAAGAGAAAAGGGGGACTGACCAATATAGTAAAATCCTAGTTTTATAGGACTGGGGGACAGGAAAAGAGCCTTCTGCAAAGTGGATTTTATGGGGAAATGAAAAGTTGTCATTTACCCAAAGAATTAAACTGAATTTAAACATTTAAATAATTATGTAAGGTAATTTGTCTGAGTGTTCCTCCTTTTCAATTTGATTATGTTATGAGAAAACATTAAATTCTTCATAGATTGTGTTCCCAAAACAAGATCGGCATTTTGATTATAATAAAATGAATTAAACAAAATGATTTTTGCACTACATCAGAATAGAGCAAAGAAAAGAGGTGTGGTTCAGTGGATCGGGCCTGGGATCTGGAGCCATCCTTAAATGACGACCATTCTCTCTTAGTATCGGAGACTGTCTACTTCCCAGTGCGGCTGTCAGGATGAAACAGAATGAGCCCGCTGAACACCTAGCTATTGCCTGGCCCACCGCAGGCATTCAGCACTTAAGAGCAATGATTATTAGGACTTCTTTTAATGTACAAAAGACTGTAGTAACTCGAGCAATTTGAAATCTATTCATGGAAGTATAATCAGTAGTCCCAGGCCACTTGGGCAGTTGTGGATGTCCACACTGGCAAGGCTAGCACCCCGCCCCGCCAAAGGGCAAGCTGGCCCTGGAGGTGGCTGGGTGTGCCAGTTGACTCTGGTTGAAGCCCAGATACAAGGGCAAAACTGTCGGTCCCCAAACCGGGACCTAAATGGAATGAATGACCTTCTGTAGGTGACAAAAACAAGGAGCAAGGTGGCAGGAGGGTCAGGGAGAGGTTAGGGAGGGCTAGGTGCCAGTTAAAGGCTCTGCTTTCCCCAAGGCGTGCAACACTGGAGAGAGACTTGCCTAAAACAACATTAGCATCAAAATTAGAAAGGGGAAGGTTTGGTTTGGGTGCAAAGAGATTTGCATGTGAAATTCTACAAAATTGCCAGACGACTTGGTAAACTATTTTTTGCCATGGAAACAAAACCCATCTGTACAGCGTTTGTGCTTGGATCAAGCTCTCTTTAAATACCATGGACCTGGCTCTGGTTTCTTTTATATAAGGAGGGGTGTGAGGAGGCGGAGGGGAGTCCAGCTTTTTATTTTTAGAGGCAGGAGTAAGTCACATCTTAGCAGGGCCCATGCTCCATCTACACGATGATGACGGATGACGAGGCGTGGGCTTTGTTACAACAGTGACAGGGACAGGGGCTGTGACTGCAGGAAAAGCGAGGCTGTAAAATTCAGATGAGCATCCATTCTGAGAAGGGAAGACAGACTGAAGGCCCCACACTGATTTTCCCTGACTTGGCTGCATCCCCATGAAGTCAGCAAGAGCTTGCTGTCTAGCTGAGCACTGGGGTTTGCTGTCCCAGAAATTATCCGGTTTCTTCTGAGTCTTGACTGCCCTACTGGATGGTGAACTCCCCAGTGCAGGGACTGCCCAGTGTCCTTCGCGTCCAAACCCTGCTCCCTCCCGTCACTCCTCTTCCTATGCAGTGGCCACCAGCCCCACCATGCCCCTCCCTCCTAGGCAAACACTGCACACCTTCTCCTCCCACAGGGGGCAGCCTATCCCCAAAAATGATCCTCTGTCTTGCTCTACCCCTATACCTCGGATCACCTCGCCCCTCCCCAGTCTGGTCTTACATAAGCAAGCCCGGTCATCTCCCTTTACTCGGGTTCCCTTAAGAGGCAATGAACCTGCTGCCCTGAGCCGCACATTTCAGAGGCTGCGTGAGGCTGGCACCCTGGGCATGTGTCTACCGTGTAGTATACGTGCGTGTGCCTCGGTAAAAAAACACCACGATCTAAATGTCTGAACTCATAAGAGGGATGGATTTGGGGATGATAGTTCACATTCAGAAGAGGTTCCCTGCTTCAAGGTTCTGGAAAGTTCACCCCCAGCCCTGAATGCTTCTCAATGGTGGCCACTGGGCTAAGGATGAGACTGACCACTCGTGGAGGTTCCTGTACTTGCTGATCTTGGATAGCGAGCGTACAAAACTCAGCTGACATTCGGTGGTTTGGAGAACACATTTGTTGTGTAAAAAGAATCCATCTCTGTGAGGTAACCTGTGGTTAAGAAGTGTTACCAACTTCCCATTCCACTCCTGACCCCAAAAGGATACCCCAGGTAACAGCTGTAAAAGTGCGGTGAGGTTTCTGAGGTAAAAAGAAAAGCAAAACACAGAAGCTCTTTGGCTGCTTTTGGAATAACCCTCTCTGAAGGAGTGGCAGCTGGCCTGTTCTCCGGGGGCCCAGGCTGTGAGAAGTCTCAGTCTGGAGCTCCTGGTGTACGGACCAGGGCAGGCTTACCGAAGCGGGGCTGTGAGGAGAGCCGCCCCGGGGAAGCAGCAGCTTGACGATGTCCAGGTGGTTGTGATGGACGGCCACGTGCAGAGGAGTCAAGCCATTCTGCAGCAGGGGGGGAGAAGACCAACAAAGAGAACAGCCTTCACTCATGCAATTTTCTATCAGTGATCCCTTTAGCTATCGGCAGCACCGTTCTGAGATCTGTGTCACTTCTTTTATACAGGTAAAATCTGGTTTAAAAATCATTCCCAAACCAATCTTGATCAGAGGTCACTAAAAAGCATTACCAGCTGGACCCAGGGCCACCTCCTCATTCCTGAGGGGCCCGATGGAACAGCGCAATCAGCCCACTCGCTCAGAGTAGGCCACCAGGTCTTTTTAGAAGGTCAAGGCCTTTGTCAGAAAGATCAGTCTTTATAAAGACCACTCTCCCTAGATGGCTGCCCATTTAAAAGATGGACAAAATAGGCTTAGGCAAGAGATGCCCTTCACAAGTAGTAAAGTTTACCCTTTGTTCTGGCTTCTAACCTGACAGAGGTAGAGAAATTCAAACTCACTTTTCCGGCAGCATTTGGATGTGCGTCCCGTTCCAGCAGCAGCTCTGCCACCCTAACCTTCCCATACTTGGCTGCCACATGGAGAGGGGTAAATCCTTTCTGAGGAGAAACACAGGCCGTCAGAACCACAGGGAGTCACAGCCATCCTCCCTGGAGAAAGGGCCATGGCATCGAGGTGTCCCACCTTAATGGGCATGGAGACGCCAAACAAATAAAGGGCACAGCATGTCTGAGCCCTCCGAGAGGCCAAGGCCTCAGGAATCAGCAGGCTTCCTCTGCCACCTGCTTCCCACACCTCTTGTGATGAGCATAAAACCATCTTGTATCATGATTCGACAGCTCGCTAGCTGAGGGCAAGGTTGAGTCTTAATCCTTCCTCTATCCCAGAACCTGTCTGATTTGTCTACAGCAGGTGCTGAGCAGGTAGCTATTCCATAATAAATGGTTGAAGGTTGGGTGGGTGAATGAGAAACTACAGTTCACCACCTTTCTAGGTCAGGACAATGGCACATCAGGCTCACTGATGGTGGCCAGTCCTGTGGGTGTGGCCCTCCAAGCTGTTTTCAGCACAACTGAGGCAACCCAGAGGACCAGATAGGGACCACCCCTGCCACCCCCAAGGCCCAGGCAATGACTAGCTTGCCCTCGTCACCGACAGGGAACAGGAGGAGGAAGTCTGTACCTTGGTCATGCACGCCTGGGAGGCTTCCTTTTCCAGAAGGGCCAGGGCCGTTTCCACGTGGCCCTCTCGGGCTGCAATGTGCAGGGGGGTGTGTCCGGCAGTGGTAGCCAGGTTGGGGTTGGCATTATTTTCTAGCAGGAGCTTCACCATGTTTGTGTGGCCAATGCGAGCTGCACAGTGAAGCGGGGTCTGGTCATCCTGGAACCGGAAGTGAAAACAAAGAACAGGGAATATTAAGGTTACCTAATCAAAAGACTCATTTCACAAAGAAGGCAAAGAAGGCTTACAGAGGTTAAATGACTTTCTCAAGGTCACATGGCTAGTAAGATGAAGAGCTGGGATTCAAATCATGTGTCTGAGCTACAGAAACCAAAATGCTGTCTCTTATTTAATCCTTACAACAACCCTTCAAGTTAGCTGTAATTTCTACTTGGTTACCCAAAGACTCAGCCTTGCCATCTGGGAAATGGGAATAATAATATCGACCTCTTACGACCAAGGTTAGGATCAAGCAGATGGTATATATAGGATGCTTCACACAGTGTTTGGTACGTGATAGGCACTCAACTAGTTACAGTGGCAATTACTGTCTCCCAAATCACATCTAAGTACACACTTGTCTTTGTTTGACACTACTTTCGTTTTCTTTATGCCAGGGGTCATAAGAGAGTCTAAACTGCTGAAGAGGAAAGACGACTTTTTAATCTCACCCCATCCTTTCTTGTTTGTGCCTGATGCAGAATGGGTTCAGTGGGCGAGTTCTCTGTGTTATTGGGCCCAGCTGGGGGCCCCCCTCACACGGCCCAAACACAAACCAGAGCTCTAACTCTACACAGAGCCTCTGTCACCTGTGGGCTTGGAAAGCCTGATCTTGTCCAAAGCCAATTAACTTGCTAACTCAGTAGCTATTCTTATTCTTCAGGTACCCAATACATTGAAAATGCCTTTAATAACAAGGGGGACTCATCCATTTTTAGATCAAGTCATTCCTGACTTATTTTCACTGGCAATACTTTCTTCAAAAAGCCGCTTCTCTTCTTAGACCATGACTGTAACCACCATTAAACCATTTCAGCCCCATAAACACTGCTGACCAGCCATGCTCCTTGGAATTTCATCACCCTAAAGAAACACAGTTCCGATGCAAAAATGTCCGTAGCCTTCTCAGAGCCCCTGCAAAGCAGAATCTGAGTGCTTAGTGCAAGGGACATGGAATGACAAAGAATCTTTGTGCCACCAGCACTGCAGCCAGGCCTCGTGTTAGGAAGGAGTTCTGCTCATTGCACTTGAATTGTTTACATCCCAGGATCCTCCTCACCGCCAGAACTCACCTTGGCCTTGGCATTGACTTTGGCTTTGTTCTGGAGCAAATATTTGGCAACTTCTGTGTGCCCTGCTCTGGCTGCCATGTGTAGCGGGGTCTCCACTTTCTGTAAAATGACAAAATTATAGAAGTGTTAATATATGCTGGGTTTCCAAAAGGACACATGCAGAGCTCCAAAGTGTGAGCCTAGAGAAGCTTGTCGGGCTTTCGTCCAAGAGGTGGAGTTGCACCAGCAAGTAGCTCCTTCAGCCTTTAGCCTGCTGATGCCTGGGGTGCGTGTGTGTATGTGTGTGTGTGTGTGTGTGTGTGTGTGTGTGTGTGTGTGTGTGTTCTAATTATACTTAAAAGTAAACCCCAGAGCTAATGAATGTTTAAAAATGCAAATGTATTTCAAGATAACACTTACATTAGTTCCCAAATTATTGTCCAAAATAAAACCCCTGAGACTTACAGATGTGTGACAAGTTTAATTGGGAAAGCATCAGTATATATGGATGTTCTCCCGGAGTCTGAAGTCTCTGCTGTTCTGAGACTTCTACCTCTTTCCCCAGAGAGAAGGTCAAGGGATCACTGGCTAAAGCATCCCTCTGAGCTCTTGGTGCTGAGAAAAGAGCCCTTGCTTTCACGACAGGCTTACCACATTGGAGACATTGGGCGATGCCCCCCGCTGTAGGAGGTTCTTCACAATGGGCAGGTGTCCCATGAAGGAGGCCACGTGGAGAGGTGTCAGGCCAGACTAGAACAAACGAGAGAGGAATGAGGAGAGAGGAATCTTTCCTGCTCTTCCAAAGAAGAGGCAGCCAGATGTTGCTAAGACAGCCAGATAATACCTCTAGCTACTCTAAACTGGTTTTCCCAAAAAAGGGAATTAAATGAGATGGATTCATTTCTAGGAAAATGGGTGGGGATTGGGGAGGGCGGCTGGGGAGGGGAATCACTGCAGGGTGATTCTGCCTGCTTTTACAACTCAAAAAATTGCATCTGATCTTGGAAAGCTCCCTGAGACTTGACACATGTTTTCTTGTCTTAGTAATCCCTGATTTATTCCTCTGAGCAGTCTCAACATTCATATACATACACCCCTGCAGACGCACAAAGAACAACTCTAAAGAAGGCTACTGGAGGAAGCCCATGGGCGGGGACCATCCACGAGGTAGAGTTTCTCCTACCTCAGTGACAGCATCAATGGAGGCTCCTGTCTTCAGCAGCAGCTCCATGACACGGATATGGTTCTTCTTGCAGGCGATGTGTAAGGGGGTGAAGCCATTCTGCAGCCCCACACAAAGGAAGACAGACAAGCAGGAGTTTATACACAAGCCCAGGGAGCACCCAGACCGCCTTGCTGATTAAAAGGCAGCCTCTGCCCGAGCCGGCCTGTGAGCCCCACAGACCAGAATGCCAATCACTGCAAATCTTCTCAGAGGCAGGTGCCTCTCACATTATACACGAGGCACGTTCTGAAGCATGTTGTCTATAAACCTTTTTTAAAAATTTAATCACATTTTTGGATGTATGAAAAGATAAAAGAGCCTGCTGTTCAAAGTTTCCTTAAGGAGAAATTTTTAATAAAGAGTACGTTTGTGAAGCAAATCACGCTCTCCCTTCCCGGAAACTGACGATCATTTTTAGTAAAATGGATTTCTGTATGTCAGCTCTGATCTAAAGTGATATACTGGAATGTAAACTCCACAAGGGCAGGGATACTTGTTTATTTGCTTGGTTTTGTTTGTTTGCTTGTGTTTTCAGTGCTTTAGCCCCCTAGGGCAGTGGTGCTTAAAGTGGGAGGGGGGGATTTTGTACGCCCACCTCCACCCTTGGGACATTTGGCAATGTCTAGAGACATTTTTGATTGCCACAACTAGAGGAGGACTGCTATTAGCACCTAGCAGGTAGAGGCCGGGGATGCTGCTTAACAACCTACAGTGCACAGGTGAGCTCTCCTGCAACAAAAATAGGCCCCAAATGTGAATAGTGCTGAGGTGGAGAAACTCCTACTACCCTAGAACAGTGCCTGGCATGTGGTAAGAGCTCAATGAGAGCTTTCTGCGTGAACAAATGAGCCATCCTTGCAGTCCCTGAAGGCTATCCTGCCTTCTAAATTCTCCTCCCCTGGGAATAGGCAGAGGCAAGTGGGTGCTCATGGGCAGGCTCTGTGTAGAGTTCCGGCCCCACCAGATCCCTGAACTGCCCTGGAAGCCTCTGACCTAGGGGGAGGAGGCGGAACCATAGTTCCAAGAGGGCATTAACTGAACGCCTGAACTCATTTTTACATGAGCACCATGAACACTATAAGCCCCTCTGCAGAGGAAGCATGCTTAGCTCAGGCCATTTCACTCGCTCCTAAAGCAGATAAAAAAGCCAGGCAGTCTCTAAATCACCCTAGGCTCTGGGCCTGGCTCAGATGTAGTGGCACCCCCAACCCACGAACATACCATGAACACTGCTTCCTGAATCAGGTCTCTTGGGCCCAAGCCCTCCCCTGATCTCAGGCTGTTACCAGGGGTGTAGGAGGTGACACCCAGCTGGATGTGGTGGGGAGTGGAAGGTCACCGACCTGCCTGTGCCCTGGTATGCCTCCTGAACCTTTACAGGCACTGACACTTTCCAGGCCCTGAATCTCAGGAGTAGTTCCAGGTGCCAGCTGGTGCCCCTCCCACGAGGCTCAGTCCTGCAGCTCTGGTCCTGTCTCCCCTGGCCCTTGCCCCTCTGGCACCTTCTCCAATGGCCTCCCACTCACCAAAGCTCTGGAGTTTGGTTTGGCCCCTTTATCCAAAAGGACCTTGGCTACTCTGTGATGGCCACAGTGGGCTGCCACGTGAAGTGGGGTCAGGTGATCCAGGGTGATGTCATCTATCTCTGCGTTGTATTGCAATAGAAGTCGGACACAGTCAAGGTGGTCTCCCTGAGCCGCCATGTGAATTGGGGACAAGCCGTTCTGGGTAAAGAGGAAAAAAACAAATAATTGCAAAGGCTTCTGGGGACAGAACATGGTACCTTAGGACATGATTCCGATCTCACTTCCTACTTCTTCCCTACACCACGCTTTGTGTGGCCCCAGAGTGAGGCTAGCTCATTCTGGCCTCCGTACTCACACTCATCTCTGGCTACACTCTTCCTTTCCACCTTGCCAAATCCTCCAAGCCAGCTCCAACCAGGCCCACCTCTTCCATGAAGCCTTTCTTGACCACCCTAGACTACTGTGGGCTTTTCTTATCTGTACCATTCACTCAGACCTTATTCAAATATTTGTTGACTTGTATTCCTAATTAAGTTTTCAGGTGTGTGTATCTTCTTTCCTTACCTATAAGCTTCTTAAGATCAGTGACCATGCCTAATATCTCTTATATGCCTACAGTGCCCTGTACAGACATGTAACACACATAGTGGTCCTTAATTAATATGGCTTTAAAATGAATTAATGATGATAAAATGGAACTTGGATCTAAATCCGTCTGTTCTTTGCCTCTAACAAACATACATCAATTAAAAAATGTGCTAAGGGGGCCGGCTGAGTGGCTCAGTTGGTTGAGTTGGCTTAAGAGCATGAGCTCTGAGCAACAGGGCTGCTGGTTTGATTCCCACATGGGCCCGAGCTGAGCTGTCGCTGAGCTGCCAACAGGTAGCAGGATGGCTCAGCTGATGTAATAACAAGATTGCCTGTTCGATGGTGGGCTACACCCACCCGCAACTAAGACTGAACTCAGCACCTTGAGCTGAGCTGCCACCCGGATTGCTCAGTGTATAGGGCGTGTGCTCTTAAAAACAAGGCTGCCGGGTTCGACTCCCGCATGGGATGGTGGCTATGCCCGCCTGCAACTAAGACTGAGCTCGGCACCTTGAGCTGAGCTGCCACCCTTAACTCAGTGGATGGAGCGTGCACTCTTAACAACAAGGCTACTGGATTGACTCCCGAATGGGATGGTGGCTACGCCTACCTGCAACTAAAGATTGTAACACAGCACCTTGAGCTTAGAGGCCACAAGCTGCCGACGGGAAGCCAGATGGCAACTGGCACCCTCCACAATGAAGACTGAAGAACAACAACTTGGCTGGTCCCCTTCCCCAATTCCCCAACACTGTTCCCCTCCCCCAATTCTCCAATAAAATCTTAAAAAAAAAAGTGTGCTGAGGATTCTCACTGTTTCTTAGACAGCAATTTATTTTAAAAAACATTAAAGACAGGGGAGACTCGTTCATTCATTCATTCATTCATTCATTCATTCAGACATTAATTCAACACATTAAGTGATTAATGTGTAGCAGGTATGGGTTAAACTCGGGGAAAAGAAGAGAACAGACATAATAATCCCAGGCCTAAGGAAGCTGGTAGACTAGTAGGCAAAAGAAGTGAAAACAGATACATCATGGAAAGCATGATCAAAGCACAGAGGTACACAGGAGGGTGGAGTGACAATGAGGGACGGGACACAAGGAGAGAAGGCTTCCAGGAGAACATGACCCTTGAGCTAGGACTTCCCAGGAAGACAAAAGGGAGTCTCCCATCAAAGGGAACAGTGTATGCAGTGCCAGAGGCAACCATCCTAGGAACATTTATGCAGTTAGACATGCAGGAGGGCCAAGTGTCATCGGGGTGTGGAGCTGGCCTGGGGTGGCAGGCAGCAGCTGCGCTGTGAAAGTCTACGAGCTAAGTAACTGGGACTTTGCAGAAAGTGACAATTGAAAGAGGATTCTCAGAAAAGGAGAAACACAATCTGGCTGCATGACAGCTGATATTAGCGTTATGGGTTGAACTGTGATCTCTCAAAATGCACATGTTGAAGTCCTAACCTCCAGGACCCGGAATGTCACCTTATTTGGAAATAGGGTCATTGTAGTTGTAGATAGTTAAAATGAGGTCATTAGTGTGAGCCCTATTCCAATTTGATTTCTCTCTTCATAAAAAGGGGAAATTTGAACACAGACACACAGACAGGGAAAATGCCATGTGAGGATGAGGCAGAGACTGGAGTGATGCTTCTATATGCCAAAGAAAGCCAGACATCACCAGCAAACCACCAGAAGCTGGGAGTGAGGCCTGGGACAGATTTTCCCTCACAGCCCTCAGAGGAACCAACTCTGCTGACAATGATCTCAGATTTCTAGCCTCCAGAACTGTGAGACAACAAATAACCTTCTGTTGTTTAAGGTAACCAACCCAGTGTATGGTACTGTTACAGCAGCCCTAGCAAACTAACACAGTTTGCTATACTTACTGTATTGCTATATTTACTGTATTTTTAAAAAGTCATACCATATTTCCCAATTGGAAAGAAGGAAGTTCTCAGTAAAGAATTTTTATAATCATCCTTTTTAATCCCATTCTAATAATCTGGATAATATAAAACCATTACTAATTTAGGAACACTTATAAGTTTAAATACAGGGCCTCTGTGGAAAAAATGTTGAGAATTTCCTGACCTAATACTATAATTGGTAATAGCAAGTCTACTTTCACTTATTTAAGGATTTTTACTTTTATATGTCCTTTCAAAGATATTATCTCATGTAATCATCCCAACATCCCTGAGAGAAAGGAGTAAAAGCTCTCCAGATGAGGAAATAGAGGTACAGAGAGAGTAAGAGGCGTGCTCAAAGTCACACAGATCAGCCACGGATGGAGAATTAAATAAACTGGTTTAGTAGAGGATACCTTTACTTAAAACACACACAGAGACACACGGCAGCTTGGTATTATGAATCATGTCCCAAATTACAGATAGCTCTGTAGAATACTCACAGGATAATTTGTCATGGAATAAATTTGCTTTCATGGTTATGGACCGTGCTACAATTTTATGACAGAGAACTTCTCACAGAGAACCTCCAGAATGGGCCTGGTTTCTGCCTTGCTCTTCTAAGTTCACTCCCTCTAAATTCACCCCAAAGAATGGGGCAGAGGGCCAGGCAGCACCAGGTGGTCTGATAGCTTCAGCCCCAGGAAGACTCAAGACTTCATACTAGAACTGGAGGATGGGCCTTGGCTCCGGCCCCTAATGAACCTTGAGAACTGTTTTGTTTTCTTTCTAACTTCACTCCAGTCTAGCCCAGGCTCTGAAGACTTCTCCAGGTGCTTAGCTCTTGTCTTTTCTGGAGCCAAGGTAAAATAGACAAGGGTTGGTCTAGAGATAGTAAGCAATGTCTGCTCACAAGTCAAATCTGAGCTGCTGCCTGTTTGTAAATAAAGTTTTATTGGAACACAGCCACTAGTTTGCATATTACCCATGGCTGCTTTCCTACTACAATGGCAGAGTTGAGTTATTATGACAAGAGACCATGGCCTGCAAAGCCTAAAAATACCTGGCCCTTTAGAGAAAATTTTGCTGACCCTGAACTAGATAATAATCAGGGCTGTACAGAGTGCCTCCTGTGTGACAGGCATTGGGGTAAATGTCACACACACTGGCTCAGCTAATAGTATTAGGATCTCTACTTCTCAGAAATGGGATTTGGTCCCAGGTTGGTCTGACCTAGAGCCCTGCCTAAAAGATGTTCCTCCCAAAAAGGAAGCACGCACCTTGGTTTTAGCTTGGATGGGTGCTCCGTGGTCCAGCAGGATCTCTGAGATTCGCACATGCCCATTCCGAGCTGCACAGTGGAGAGGTGTCAATTCATCCTTTAAAAAACAGAGTCACAGAGAGAAAGCCCCAAAGGCACCTATCAGAGGCCGTTGGAGGGAAGACTGCCCACAGCATCATTCCAGCTGCAGAAGCATGATGCTTCCTTAAGGACCAGCTCGACGCCAGCCGTCTTGTTATATCGTCTCTTGCTATACCCTGGCTCCTGCTGTGGGCTGCTCTGGGAGGCTGCAGACCCATCACTACCTGGTCAGCAAGAGCCCACCACACTGGTGAGGCTCTGGAAGGCAGCACTCCCTTCCCAGGCCTTGCCACGAAGTTCGCTAGCACCCACCTTGGTCCTTGTTTCTATCTGGGCTCCGCGGTCCAGCAGTAGTCGCACCATGATCACATTCCCCCTGCGGGAGGCGATGTGCAGTGGCGTGATGCCGTTCTGGAGGGGAAGAACAGGACTAGTCAGGGCATGGCATCTTCCTCTGGAAAGCAGCTGCTCTGTACCCTACTCCCCCATACCCCATTGCCCCAGTCCTACAATGGCACTGCTACCGGCAGCCATGTTCAGCCTACTGTTAGGACATTTCTCACCTAAGAAAGATTTCAAAACCTGTAAGGGCATGATAGTACTGTGGTTAATCACAGCAACCTGGCTAAGCCCAGGTCTCCCAGAGTCAATAGAATGGGCTGGAAGGAAGCCAGTCCCCAGCCCTCCAGGTTTGCCCCTTCTAGAAGGGATAAATGGAGATTGAGGTGTGGGTGATTAGAAACCCACCAATGAGGAGCCTCAATAGGCACGAGTGCTGTCTCACCCACAGACTTTTGCAGTACAGGGGAAACCACGGTGCGATAGGGGAGGCGGGAGCACCCAGATTCCTGAGCCCCTGGCAAATGTGTGGAGCTTACCAGAGAACCTTACCTGTGGTGTGAAATTGACACTGGCTCCCCTGTTGAGGAGTAACTGGGCCACGTTGAGGTTCTCGTAGTGAGCTGCGATGTGGAGGGGGGTAAATCCCGTCTGGGGCACAACAGAGGGGGAACAACTTGTCACATGCCATGTACTGTCATTTCTATCTCAGAATCAGCCCAGGGATTCTGAAAATGTTGACAGGGCCAGAGGACCCGATACATAAAGCAGATTTAGACTGATGAGAACATTTGGAAAGGGGTCAAGAGATACTCTGTGGCAAGTTATATTTAAAAGCTAGGTGCTGCCTCTGAGTGACCAACATTCTTTGTTTTGTGGTTCACGGGGACAAAGCATGGAGTGAGATTACCTCCACATCTGTGGGGCCATTCACCTGAATGCTTACTTATACTTATGAAGAAATTTTAATTAATGAATGAAAAGTGGTATGGGGTCCATAATCTTAATTCTAGGGATTGTTTCAGCGCCCTAAAAGGGTGTGATGACTCAGCTGGCTGGCCAAAGGGTCCATTGTCACCTTTTCTTCCATAACCTCAGACCATGCTTAACCCAGTCAGCGGTTTTTCAGACAAAACTCATTAACCATGTGGCGGGGAGACTGAGAATAACCCAGTATAAACCCATTCCCACTATAAGAGAAGAAATGAACAGCCCACATTTATAAAGAGTAGATCAGCCATGACTCAAAACATCAGACAGCAAGTTCACACCACTAGTTGTCCACGCCCCTTGGGATGATCTTCCATGTTCTCATCTCCACATGTGAGGTCACCTCCCTCCCTCCACCAGGGGGCAGCCAGCGAAAGAGAGTGGGGTAAAACTCTAGAGCACCACCTGCTAGCATTACAAAGTTTCACTCTGGCCAGAGACCCATCCTGCCCACCTGGACACTTTTCTGAATGGCCTGGAGCAACAAAAACCTTCCTTACCCCACGCCAGACACATTTTTTTTTTTTGGCGTTCAGCAGGCTTTTAAAGTGGGGTTGTCCACTGTGGCTCAGTTGGCACCATCTCTGGGTAGGGTCAGTGCTTGGAGAAATTGTTGGGAATTGATGGTGCCTTTATAACCTACAGATCTCCATGGTCCAGGCCCTAGAACCCTCACCTTGGAAAGCACGTCTGGGTTGGGGTCATTCTGCAGAAGCACTGCAGCTGTCCGGGTGTCGTCATTGCGGGCGGCGATGTGCAGGGCAGGGAGACGCACCTTCCCCTTCGTCCCGTAGTTGATGAGGTGTGCCACTACGTTCTCGTGGCCCTGCTGCAGAGCCACGGCTAGAGGAGTGAAGCCATCCTAGCCAGGGGGAAGGAGGAAAGACCAATTTGCTCTGACTGTATCTGACCTTGGTTGTCCTCAAAGCAGGACACATGCTTTCACACCCTTGCTCATAACAGGTCCTCATCCTCCAATTCTCTGCTCTTCAAAGCCCACCTCATCCATCAAGCTCGGCTCAAATGCCACCTCCTCACTGAAGACTTTCTTGGCCCCATTTTCTTTCTCTGCAACCTCACAGAGCCTACGGTAATTTTTCTTAAGCACTTATGTAATTTTCCTTTATAATTTGTTCCCAATCTGACTGAGTACTAGGAGAAGATTTTTACTACCCTTTGTTTCTTTGCTGACCCTCCCTCTCACCCCATCTACTGGTGCCAGGACAGTGCCTTAAACACGGCAGATGGTCGTTCATTTACTCATTTCACAAATACTATTGAACACCTACCCAAAGCTAGAAATGATGCCAGGCACTGAGGATTCAATTGTGAGCTACTGTTAATTCCCTCAGTTGTGTCCTGAGGGGCACAGGACCCCATAAGCTGGCAAGGCAGAATGATAACAAAGTCATGTAATCGTTGAGTCTTACAATGTTAAGGGTCATAAGAACCCTTAGCTTTTAGTCGAATTTCATCATTTCACCAATGATAAAATCAGGAAGCTAAAGTGACTTGTCCAAGAGTGTACAGTGGGTTCATGGCAAGAGCCTTTCTCATTAAGATCCAAGCAGGCTTGTTCACCATACACACCCACACTACCTTCACTCCTGTCCAGCCCTCAGTGTTGGTTATAGTGGGAATGACATGTTAGACTCTGATGTCATTTCTCTGCTATGTGTCTGGGCATTCCTCAAGACCCATGACTTTGTCTCCTACTCCCTTGCAGAGTCCAACAGCTGCCAGGATGAGTGCAGTGATCTGAAGGTCAAGAGCACTCAGTGACACGCTACAGTGATCATGACAGAGGATGCAGCTCAAGCCACGTCCCAGGAACGCATGCCCCCACAACCATGTCCTACCCCCGGAGACTTCCAACAGGGAGGCCATTTCCCAAGGTTCTTACTTCTGTGGCTACGTTCTGATTAGCTCCATTTTCCAGTAAAAACTTAACCACTTCCAAGTGATTCTCTTGTGCTGCCATGTACAGGGGTGTAAAACCTTTCTGTAAACCAAGAGAAAATCTCATTAAAATTCACCCACAATATTGAGAGATGCTAAAACAGGTGCAAACCCTCCAAACTCTAGAATAGTTCTCTCTTTCTCCAATTTTCACCTACCCCACAGAGCAATATCCCCACCCATATCCTCCGTTATAAAAACTCATCACCACTTCGAAATGGCTTAGTGGGATTATTGTGAAAGGCCACAAGGTGGGGGTGACACTCCATGGAAGTCGGTTTCTGCCCCTCACCATCATCAGTCAGCCTCACGCACACACTTCTCTATTTTCACTCCCTTCTGCATCAGCCCCCCATATCCCCTCCTACACAATTTCTCCCCCAAAATGAACCATAACTAAATATATTATTTGACTGGTTTACTGAACAGGGAAGGGATCCACAAAGACCAACCACATTGTGCTTAGGATGTGTAGTAGAAGAATGAAAAAAAATAATAACAGATGCCTTCTTCAGTGCTTGGAGACACGTCAGTAATAAATCTAGACTCGGCTACATAGTGCATGTACCGCCGAGGCAGCCACCGTGGGCCCACTATGTAACAGACACACAGGTGAAGGAGAAAGGCAGCGCCCTCTAGAGCAGGGACCGGAGAGAGCCGTCACCTGTGACTGAGCGTTAACGTTGGCTCCATAGTTGACCAGCTCCCGGACCACCTCGTCCTGACCAGCGAGGGCGGCGATGTGCAGAGCCGTGTTCCCTTTCTGAAACACATTGGAAGAAGGAGAGGAGGTTTCCCACTGGGCCTGGGTAAGTGACTGTTAAAGGGACAGGAACAAGGGGGGATGGGCAGTGGCTTTCTTTACAGCCAAAAGAGGTAGACAACACACATGCGCAGGCCTTTACCCATCATACATCTTGAAATCGTGCTGAAAGCACAAGGAGAAAAATTCTTCCTGTGTTCCATGAAAAAAATAATATCAAAGAATAAGAAAACCAACTCCTCAACACTAATCAACTACATACGGGCGCAGCATTCTGTCACCGGCTGACAGGACCCACACTAAAGGTTTGCCAAGCAAGCTGGCCTCCTTTGGACTTACAGCTCCTCCCAATCTATAACTCTGCAGGATGAAGCAGAGCCCCCATGAGGCCTGGAGCTCTGCAGAAAAGGAGGCTGGCAGGTCCCGCAGGCTCAGCTCCTTTGATGCTGTTACAGTGATACCCACTGAGCAAAAGCTAGACCAAAGAGGACAGAGGGAATGAAAGGGGAAGAGAGTAAGTAAAGTGTCAAATGAAAAAAAAAAGGGTAGAAATACGTACGGGAGTTGTGGGGAGGGTAATAAAATGAACTATATGATGTATGCAGGGAAGAGAAGAAAATACGAAAGTAAACGGGGGGAAATAAATAGAATAAAATCTGGCAAAGGAAAACACAAAGAAAGTATATTTGAAATATTAATTAGTACAATATCACCAAATAAGAGAGGAGAGAAAAGCCAGAAAGAATAAACACTAGAACAAAATGAGGTACAAAATTGTTTTAAAGTCAATTTTTTCAAAGCTAAGAACTGATAACAGAGACTAAGAAACCAGGCAGGTTCTGAGACTGAGTGGAACGTTCAGGTTTTCTTGTATGGATTCATCCTGGGTATTAAACAATTCCTAGACAGGGTTTGGGTCTAGCAGGCTTCTTCTATTCTAGGACACCAGTTTCCTTATCTGGCTCCTTCTTGCCTCCTGGATGTCCTGGGGCTGGAATGTCAGCACTTTCTCCAAGGGTGACTTGCCTCCATGACCCCACCGGCACCCATGCTCAGCGAGAGGCAGGCAGGACAGGCCCTGTATGACGACTTTTGGCAAATAGGGCAGGTGGGAAAAACCCGGACTACAGCTGGAACCATCTGTCCCTCTGCTACTTAAGGAGCAGAGATCTCAAACGACCTCATTTTTTCTAGTTCACATGGTATATAGTTTTTAACTAAACTACATAGACACTTTCTAATCCATCTCAGGATCTCAAGCCCTGACAAGCAGGGACTTCAAACCCAATCCATGTGCATCAGCCATCTGTCACCTGGAAGAAAAGGGTCCTCGCCCAGGGGGAGCTGAGAAGCAAGAGGTCCAAGCTCTATGGCCACCCCATCACTGTTGCCCCAAGAGCCCGCAGGTGGGTGAGGCAGCCCCAAGGAAGGCACCCCAGGGGCCGGAAGGGGCTCAGGTCTTTGCCTCTAAAGAGTGGCCTGTGTCAGGCAGGAGGGTCCTGCTTGTTGCCTCCGGACTTGTCGCTTTGATGTCTCCTTAGGCTCCATTTGATCAACAAAAGGGTTCTTCCTCAAATATGTCAGAGAGTTAAGTGCCAGAAATGAATGTATAGATGCTAATTAATCATTTTTCATAGAAGTCCAAAGAGCCTACATTTAGAAGCCTTGGCACTTGGGTTCGACTCACGCTGTGTACAAAGTGGAACAGGGCTGTTGGCACCAGAACCTTCTCTAGAAATCAGGACTCAGAACACCAAGTTTCTCCATTTAGAAGAAGGACGTGCGCTACGTCCATTCATTCATTCGTCATACACGGAGCACTTGTGTGTGTCAGGCTCTGGGTCAGGCCTGGAGGTACAGAGATGATTGAGACTCAGACTCTTGGGCCTCAAGAAGCTATGTTGAATGTTTCTTCCATCTGCCGCTTTCTGCCTGAAATCACACTGCATCAGAGCTCTCCCCGTATAAACCCTCTGATGGGAAGCAGGTTAGCTGTGGAACCCTGGCTGTGGCTCTTGGCCTGTGCCAGCTTCCGGAGCTGGGCTGAAGGCAGCACTGGAGAGGAATAAGAGCCAAGGGAAGCCCGTGGGAAACGCTCTGCCACGCCCATCTACACACAAATGCACACAATGTAAGGCTCGAGAAGGTTCCCTGGCCCTGGGGCAGGAGTCTCAGAGAGAGAGAGGTCGTGGGCCTCCATTTTCTCTGCCCCTCTCTTAGCATGAAGGAATACACCCTCAAAGAAGCAGGAAAGTTTTTTTAGCTATATTTGATCCGCAAAGACCCAATTTCTCCATTTCCAGGGAGTCCTAGAGCCCATGGTTGCAGTAGGTGCTGAGTGAATGTGAGTGGAGGTGTTGAAGCTCTCTCCCCGTTCACCACCAGCTTGGAGGCTAAGCTCCGGCCTCTCAGTGGTGGAGATGGCACGATGGGGAGAGAACACATTTGTTTTGTGCTTTTAAAGTATCTAAGCACAGTTTAGGAAACTAGATTGGTTTTGGCTTTTTATTCTTTTCCTTTTTTAATCTTTCTCAGGCTTGCGAGACCCATTACAAATCCCCAATCTGTTGTGACTCTTTCTTAGCCCACGGTTTCAGTTTCACCTTTTTTTTCTCTCTCTCTGCATGGCATTCAGAAACCACGCTGGCTTATAAAATTTCTATAAATAACAAAGACACTCCAAGTGTTCACTTGCAAAATAACAATCAAAGGGGGAAATTCGGAAAGAGTAAAAGTGCTGAGCCATAATGTTTTTGCAGCTCTTGGGGGAGTGCCAAGGGAAGAAAATCGGCTGTGGCCCACACAGAGCCTGTCAGATGGCACGCTGCTTGCAGCCAGGTATGTGAGCGCATCAGGAGAAAAATTAATTGCATCCCTCCACCCACAGAAGGAGCAGGGTAGAAACAATTGGTGTTTGTCGTGGTAACAGTTAGAGGAACGTGCCCCATATACATTCAGGAAGAGCAACTCCGTCTGTTTTACATGTGAGATCTTAACACCTTCAGGAAATGACATGAAAATTACAGAATTTTACCTCGAGAGATGATGCTACCTTCATAATATTTTGGTAGTTCACTTCATAACCATAAATTGTATCTGTTCTCTACAGAGTGTTCGTCTGTTTCTCTGCTTGAGAGGTGGCAAAATGTTAGCTGCGCGGAACTGAAATTGAGGCTGATGTGAGGCCATGTTTAATAAATAGCAAATGGAAAATAAGAGACTGGAGGAGGAAGCCCAAGAGGGAAACCACGGGAAGTAACAAAGAAAGAAAGAGAAGAGGGAAACAGGACTCGACTTAGTAAGCAGAGGTGACTTTTTGTTTAGTTCAGTTTTGTGTTTCAATGCCGGCTGCATGTTGCTTAATAAACAAATAAGATGCATGGGTGTAAGAAATAAAACTGTTCTTGCATCCTGTAGATGAATCGGTTTCATAACTGGTTTCTGGACTTACGCCACTGATGTTTATAACCTACTGCTATGGGGAGAGACAGACCCCTGTGAGAGGTGTGACTCAGTCTCTGCTGAATGCCTCCTAGTAAAAGAGGTTGTTCTAGGTAATCAGAGGAGACAGGTGTGGGGCAGACCAAGGAGGACTTGCTAGAGATGGATAAATGGGGGGGAGAGGGGAGTGTCTGGACTCTTCTACAGCCCTCAGTAACAACACAGTCACCAATATTTATGGATTCTTTCCTAGGCGTCAGGCAGTTTTCATACGTTATCTCATTTCATTTTCATGTTAATCCCGCCACTAAGTATTATAACCCCCATTTTACAGATGAGGAAACGGAGGCTTCTTATTGGATGAGCAACTTGCTTAAAGTCACAGATTATGATGTATCTCAGGATCTGGACTCAAGGCACCTGCCCATGGAGCTCACAGTGCTCTTTGCAGTCATTGTATTCAAGTCAAGGACCCTGAGGAAGTCTAAAGCCACCAGAAAAGGGGTTTGATTTTCAGATTTATTGTCTAGTGATGAGGATAAAGTAAAGGCCCACTGAATCTTTGTGGAAACAGGGTCCTGTGTGTTCAGGTGACTTCAGGAACTCAGAAAGAGGGAATGATTGGAAAGACAAATCCAGAAGCAAGTTTGGGTTTGTCTCATGAATAGCTGGCTTTTATGCCAGGGCTTGGGATACTACGTGAGGTACCCACACACTTGAATTTTCAATGTAAATTTTCCCCCGCTCCCTAAGAGACGTACCTTGGTTGTTGTTTCTAGAATGATTTCTTTGTGCAGGAGTTCAACCACCATCTTCACATGGCCTTCCTTCGAGGCCAGGTGCAGGCCGTTCAGCCCATTCTGTGGAGAGCAGAGAGGCAGTGCGGTTAGTGGGTCTGTGCGCCCTGCTGGTCCGAGCGGCTGGAATGACACCCCTTTCCGACAAAAGGCTGGGAGGGAAGAACTGGAGGGGCCCCCCCGAGTGGTATCAGCACAGGCAGGGCGGAGCCAGCCCAGCCTCTCCTAGCAGCTCTTCTGAAGCAGCATCAGATAACAGGAAAGCGCGGAAAGAAAAAAGGGGTGATAACAAGACTACCACCCCCTGGACCTGAATTGAGTGTGGAGAAGCTCTTACAAAGCCAATGGGGTGACCTTGACATTGAGATCTTGGTCAGGCTTTAAGGCATCCACGTAACTGAGATGGTACAGCTTCAACCCCTTGATTAAGTTTCACAGGAGCAATCGGGAGAAGCAGAGAGGCAATACCAGTGCCTCCTAAACGTTTGTAGAAATAGATGTAGATTTAATAAAATAATACATTTTGAAATAAGGTCATATGAAAACTAAACACCACCAACAACTCAGCTGTAAGATTTCCTCAGCAGAAGAATTGTTGGGTTGTCGGAAAAGTCATGACGTCTTTTTTCTCTGTTTTTCATTGCAAAAATGTGTCATGACTTTTCCGACAACCCAATAGTATGAAAATAGCCCTTTTGCCACCTTGCCATTTCAAATGTGACCAAAGCTTGTCTGACAGTTAAATTTTAGGGGGGGGGGATGAACGAACATTTCCCACACCCAGTCATCAGTCCACTGGAGCAGAATGCTCACTAACCAATTAAAGGTTGCACTGTATCTGGTGAAGCTGCTACTGTGCCCCAGAGAAAGCAGCCTGGCTCAAGTTTGACTTATTCCTTGCCTCCTTCCAGGTCTTCTGATCCATGTCCTTTGGTGCCTTCAAACTTTCTGGCAAAAGCTGATTTCAAAGAGTGCCACGTAGAGCCACAAATAATTCTGACAACGTGATGGAACTAATTCCAATGAACTAAATTTCACTTCCAACGGATGAGTAGATCTTGGCTCCATATAGAAAACGATTTTAGTCTGTGAGCAATCTCTTTCCCTGACATTTGTGTCTTGTTCCGCTCCTCCTCCTCCCCTATCACCCATTCTCCTCTCTTCCCCCAACCCTCTTTTCCTGTCTCCTGTTTTGGTAAATTATGTTCTAGCATGTTCCTTTCCAAGGAATGCCCCAGAGCCACCACAGGCTCTGGCCAATAAGAAAAATTCTTGCCACCAAGCTAGAGGGACTTGGCTCCTGATGGTATGATTTGAGGGGTCCTTGACTCACCTGTCCTCAACTAGCCCCACAGCCCCACCATGGATTCCTGAAATTCCCATACTGCCTTTGTGTCAGGGCATCATTTTCAGGAGATTCCTTGTTAACACCAAACATTCTGCCTGGGAGTGATAGTACACAAACCCTTAACAGGTTAGTCTTATTGCTTTGCTAAAACCAGCAGAGGAAAGTAAGTGAGTAATTATTGAAGGAAAGAGACACAGGACAGGTATCCCATATTGGAAGAATGGAAGGTGTATAAAACTCTCTTTACATAGTGGCCTCAGACAGGGCAAATATAACAGGTGCCTTGAGTGTCAGAGAAAAGAGTGAATTCCGAAGGGCACTTTACCTACTTCCTATTTAGATCAGGCCCAGCCTGCACCCCAAACACGAAAAGCGCAGTTGGCTAAATCTTTGCACATCAGCACAGCTAGTCTTGTCAAGGTGTGTGTAGGGGTGGGGTGGGGTGGGGGAGTAGAGGGTGAGTGATGGGAGGGCCCCTTCACCCAATGTTTCCACATGCAAATGTCTGAAATTTGGATTTTCTTCCTCTTGCAGATTTTGAACATCATTAAATGTAGGGTCCAAAGCGGTATGATTTTAAATGAATTATTCACACCCCAGTGTGAATGAGTTTATCAGAAAAAGTCTAGGTTTTGATAACAAAAGGGAGAAAGTGATTGAAAGCAAGATAGCAGTCTTACTAGAATAGAAAGCTGGGAGAGGGGGAAGAGCATTGCGCTGAAGGAAGCCAGCTCCCCTCACATCAATTTGCAAAACACAAATTCACTGAAAAGCAATTTGTCAACTGACGGTGCTCTGGGAACCTGGAGCCACGCCCTCCAGCTTTGCATCCTCAGCTCTGCTCTGGGGCAGGTCTGCACAGGAGGAGTCTCTCTCCCTTCCAGAGCATTGCAATCTGCAAAGCGGCCTTGTCCGGAAGGTTCCAGTGCTGAGCGCAGGCACACTGTGATTACTTGGGAATTGAAGTGGCCTTTGCGGCTGTGGGGCGCCTCTGCCACTGCAACAGTCAGCTTATCTCTGGGGACTCGCTGTGGCAGTAGCGAGTGTGGTGGGGGCTATCTTGTGGGTTTTTTGTGCTTCCTTGTACAGCACAATTACTTCCCATGAGCATTTGTTGGTCCTGAATGCCTCAAAGCTGGGAAACTGGCAAGTCTAGAAGGAAAACACCTACTGTTTACTGCTACTGCTCTAGTGGCTGTCTCTGCGATGTGGAGCAGTGTCAGGATCTCAGTTCAGAGAGACTGCAGACATACTGTCTGCCCAGAGAATGCCGGAGTCGAAAGGGATATTAAAGATCCCTGGATGCTGAGGAAATCAAGGGCCAGAGTAATCAAACAATTAGCTAAGGTCACACAGCCTTTCTAGGGCACGGCCACATGTAGAACCAACCTGGATTTCCCAGGAATAAAAAAGGGTTTAGGATTTATTTTCCCCTTAGGAGTTAGTATGTTTCTTTTTATCAGATGATGAAAGTACGTTCCCCCTTTTTTGATTACCAAGCAGCTTAGAGCTAACGCTCAGCCACAATAATCATCCATCTGGGTCTGGTCATGACCGCTGGAATTGACCCCAGGATCACAGTCCTGGTCCATAGAAAGCCCCTCTTCTTCCCTCCCCACGTCACATGCCTCCCTCCCAAAGCTACACTCTTTTTTTTTTTTAAATTGGGGAACTGGGGGAGGGGAACAGTGTTGGGGAATTGGGGAGGGGGACCAACCAAGTTGTTGTTCTTCAATCTTCGTTGTGGAGGGCGCCAGTTGTCATCTGGCTGCCCATTGGCAGCTCTTGGCCTCTAAGCTCAAGGTGCTGTGTTACAATCTTTAGTTGCGGGTGGGCGTAGCCACCATCAAACAGGCAGTCTTGTTAGGCGCACGTGCTGTCACCAGCTGAGCCATCCTGCCACCTGTTGGCAGCTCAGCTTGGACGCAGTGTCACTGGCCCATGTGGGAATCGAACCAAAGGCCCTGTTGCTCAGAGCTCGCGCTCTTAAGCTAACTCTTAACCAACTGAGCCACTCGGCCAGCCCCCAAAGCTGCACTCTTGGCAGGAGGTGATGCTCTTCAGCATGAAAGGGACTGTCTAAATATATCTGCATCTCTAGTAGTTTCACTTAGCTCCCATCTCGATCCTGGTTCAATGGATCTCTTTATTCTTTATGGGTTTTTTTCTCACTTTATTTTTGTTTGTTTGTTTGTTTGTTTTCAACAATAGTCACCTTAAATTACTTCCAAGTCTCTTACTGTGATGATCTGAGTCCAAGGCCCTCATCACAGCCCCAGAATAAGCCTACCTTGGCATAGCTGAGTCAGGCTTGTGAGAAGGCCCAGGAATTTCATGCAGAGCAAAGTCACACATGGAACGTGGCTATAACAAACAGTCATAGCCACTGCAGTCTCCTCCTGCTGAGCATTTACTTAATCCGATTCAGCAAATATTTACTGAGAACCTATTCTGTGCCTGGCACCAGCTAGAGGCGAGTAAAACACAAACCCTAACCATTAAAGAACTCAGCTTAGTAGATGCATAAAAATAAATGCAAAACCATGTGAAAACGCCCCAAAATGGCATGTATAAGACTAGAAGTAGCACAGAGGAGAAAGGAGTTGCTCTGTCAAGAAGGTCAGGAAAGCTTCACAGAGACCCTTGCAAGGCAGCTGGTACACAGCCAGGGTTGCAAGTTCATTAACGATGGCAACATGAGAAGCCATGTCTGAGTTTAAATTCTAAGCCCATGAGGTAAATTTTTAGAAACTACACTCCCAGAAACCCTTATCAGGTCCTGTCCTCTTTCTTCCAGGAAGCCTCTGAATTCAAAGGAAGCACAGCACCCAGACCCACTGCAGCAAGTTTTCTCCAGCAACTAGCCTTAGCAGGTAGATGGCTGGTCACTCACTCACTGTCCAGTAGCTGATGTCACTGAATGCCTGAAAACTAATTTACTGCACATACACACTAAAGGAATTGTACAATTTTCTTATCAGATGCATAACTAATCTATATAGGAGACCACTTATGGTATCAAAAAGAGTGTTTTGTGGATAAATACCATATTTAATACTTTCTTTTTCTTTAAGCAACATTTTTATTACTCAAATAAGAAGGGGGAAGGGATGAAAATTCTCTGAGCTATTTTTTCTTAGCTATAACTATGGACAGAGATGAATTACAATATAGCACTCCTTCAAAGCCAGCATCCATGTGTCTTATTTTAGTTAAATCAAGTTTTGTTTTTTTGCTAAAAGTAAAAGGGAGGTTGCTGAATCTTGCCTTGTATCTTTTCAGCTACTCCATCTAACCTTCACAGCCACTATTCTTGATGCAGAATGCAGATGGACTGAAGAGGAGAATTATGGGGGTAGGGGGAAGGGGAAATCACACGTTTCTCCCCCTGAATAACTGGGTATAGAAGGTAAGCAAGAAGGAGGTGGAGGATTCTGAGAGTAAATGCTTCAGCTAAACTGGAAGCAGGGAAGCAACCAATAACAATTTGTGGCCATTTTTAAACCACATGCCTTTCTCAGGAAAACACCACCTTGCCACATCTCTCTTCCTGAAGATACCTACTTCTAAGTCTCCAATTACATATATGTTACACTAGCTGATATTGTGCAGAACTCTTGGCTGCTCTGTTCTACTTTTCTTTCCCCACTCTTTTTTTTTCTCCTTTGATTCAGTTTTTATCATTTCTGTTGATTTATCTTCAAGTTATTTCTTTCCTCAGCTATGTCCAGTCTACTGATGAGCCTGTTGAAGAAATTCCTTGTCGCCAAGGAAGTGGTTTTTTTTTTTAACTATTTCTAGCAATTCATTTGACTTTCTTATAGCTGTCATCTCTCTGTTGAAATTCCCCATCTGTTCATGAATGTTGTCCACTTTCCCCACTAGATCCTTTAGCATATTAATCACAGTTATTTAAAGTCCATCTGATAGTTCCAACATCCAGGTCATCTCTGAGTCTGGTTCTGTTGATTGCTTTGTCTCTTGACAGTGATTTGTTTTTCCTTATGTGTGTGTTGTAATTTTTAATTGAATGCAGACATTATGTGTAGAAGAGCAGTAGAGACTGAAGTAAATAACATTTATGCGTAGAAATGGACATGCCACCTCTTCTGTGAAGTTGTTAGCATGGTGGTGGTGGTAGGAAGCTGAGTTAATCTAATCAGGAGTTGGCCTAGACCTGGGTTTTGTTGTTATTTTCAGTGTACCACAGCCTTCAAATTCCTCTAGAGATAGGCTGCTGTAACCTGAAGCTTAGAGTAGGAGCTGGGTCACAGACGGTTTTTCTGTGTTCTCAATCTCCTGTTGGTTTTCAGCCATCTCTACATGCCTGTGTCTCAAGTGGGGTCTTTCTCCATGCTCTCACCCTTCTCCCAGTAGTCGCATGATCTTCTTTGTTACAAGATGCTGAGCAGGTGGGAGCACGGAAATTCTTTTGTCCTGGCCCAGCTTCAATCTTAGGCAGGCTGTGTACCTGGACCTCAAAGGTGGGATTTGTGTGTGTGTGTGTGTGTGTGTGTGTGTGCGCGCGCGCTTGTGTGTGTTGTTTGTTTGTTTTAGCATTCCTTCTCCTCTTCTTTGAGGCAGCAAAATCTGCCTTGTCTCTGTACTTCATCTTGGATGGGAGTTTCTTGCCTTCTTCCAGCAGTAACAGACCTCTGCTCCTTATTGGTGTAGGATCCTGGTCTAAGACTGCTTCCTGCCTTTGCCCAGGAGTAGATCGTTTTGCCTCTACCATTCCTGCAGCAGCACTGGATCTCTGCCTGTGTGCTAGGGCAGGACTGTTTCATACTTCCCCCCCAGAGGAGGTAGTTTGTTTCTATTCTTCCCCGTGGAGAATAGATTTTTGCCTGTGGTCTGAAGGTGAGAGGGTTTGATTTTGCTTCACATGAGGGAAGGTTCTGGGGAAGCAAGCAAGGTTCCTTCCCCCATCCCCCGGCCCCAACAGTCACCAAGCACCTCCTGCACTCTTGTGCCAGCAAGGGAGCCTCCCTCTGGTCTCCTGACTTACGCCAATGTTTCTCATGAGCACCTCGTCAGAGGCCTGTGGAGAAAGCTTGTTCCAGACATACTAGCCCACACAGTCCTCTAAGAATTCATAAGATTTTGGCTTGTATGGTCACCACATCTTTCTCTTATACTCTGCCAAAGCTAAAATAGTGGCCCTCTCCTAGGAGGGGTTTGCCTCTCTTTGGAATTCAGTTGCCTTGGTTGACTTGCTAACTCAGCCTTCTGATGGGCTCAGGAAAAATCATAATTTTTTTTAGAATATCCAGCCTTTTATCATTGTTAGGGTGGGAGCAATGTTCTTCGGAGCTTTTTACGTCCTACATACTCCTTATCCTGAGCTTCTAAGGCCACCTGGCCCCATATGGTCTCGTTCCACATGGTCCCAATACAGCCGACAACGTTTTTAGTCTCTTTTTTGGGCAAAAATATTTATGCTAAGCACACACCTGGAGTTTTTCATCTGCCTTTGCTCTTTTTCAGGTAAAATGTCAATTTAGAGAATTCTTCTGAGAAGCAATCTGTCTGATGGGAGGGGGAGGAGATCTCAGCCAGGCTGTGTTTCTTTTAACATTTTTAAGAAGAAGAAAAAAAGTCACATTCAGCCTCAATGATTTAATTTGGAGTATTTTCTTATACCAACTGTGAGAAATTCCACTGGCAAAATACACAATTCCAGACATTTGTTCTCAGTAAATTATTCCTCTGTTTAGCATAGCTGATTGCGTCAATTACACTAATTGATTTCTAAATGTACAAATACAGTTGACATGTCATAGGAAACTAAACTCTTATCCCGTCTAGAGCACAGGATGTTTTCAAATAGAAAGGCTATGGTGTCCTGAGATCCTATATGTCTCTTTGAAAATTGCAAGAACATCTCAAAGTCTGATGCTTACATTTTTGGGCGGACACACAACCCTTCCATTCCTTTTCTCACAGCCATTTATTTTACCCACAAACATGGCTGGCTTCTGTTCCCACGGAGCAGGCAACCTCAAGCTGTGTCCTGAGGACCTCACGGCTCATCTACCCTTTCCACCCCACATATCCGAAACCCACTATTTCAGTCCTCTACCTCCTTTCTTTGAGCCAAGCAGTGCTCAGGTTTCCAGAGGACTTAAGCTCGTGTGCTAATGTAGTCTCTAGGAAGTATGACCTTTTTATTCATAAACACCTACCACCATGTTATTAGTTCAGCTTTTTCAATTAGTTGGCTGCCATCTAGCCAGGTTCAGAGGCATTGGAACACTGGCCAGGGGAAATTTTGATGGGGAAGGAGAGGACTGGGGTCCTGGGAAGAATATGCCACGAGAAGTGGCAAAGAATGTCAACACATCTGAGGACCCCAGGGTGAACAAAAAGAGAGATGGGGGAGGAGGAGGTCTAGGTAACTTTGCCTTCATGCAACACTCCTCTTTCCCCATGCAGTCAGTCAAGAGCCAGTCAGAAGATCGTACCCATAATAAGGACAAGGATGTATCTGTAGAGTCACATCTATAGGTTTTTATATTTACTATTCCATTTTCCTATATAATCTAGATCTTCTATTAATTTGTTATATCTGTCCAGAGATGATAAATATTATATTCTATGTTACAGAAGTTTAATTCTCCAAGTAACAGCCAGACTGTGCATTTGTGACCTCTAGCATTGCTCTATTATTGGTCCCTATTTGTAAGACAAGATCACGTACATTATGTATCTGCAGGTCTACAGCCCTAAAACAGAGTATCAAAAGAGAATTAAACAGGGCTTATGGAGGAAAAAGAAAAAAAGGGTTGAATGGTTGCCATTCCTACTCTAAATCCTGAAGTTAATGGGAAAGAGAGAAACAGTAAAGGAATAAAAAATAAAAAAATAAGTAAAAAGGTAGACCATGGAAATCGAAGAAGGCAGGGGAGATGATGAACAAACAAGAGATGATGAGAAAGGAAAGAAGGGGTTCCCATCAATATGGGTGGACGAGATGAGGAAATTAATTGAGCAACTAGCAAAAACATTACTGGAACAATATAAAATTTTATTTCTGTCCTCAAATTGCCTGGATTAAATTTTTAACTGAAACAAATTAAACAAAAGCACATGGGAGTTTTCTCATCTTCCCTTCTTTTCCTTTCCCCTTCCTTCCACATCCAGCTCAGAGATGTCAGTATCAGAGGACGCAGAGAAGTGAAGCAGATGTGTCCTGCAAAGGCATTGTCAGAAGCACGTCTGGTGTCTGAAAAAGGAGGGAGCTATTCTGGTGTGGCTGGCAGATTGTTACATTATGCAAATAAATAAATATGTTGAGGATGGAGCAAATCAGTGGGAGTTAGGTTTCTCATTGTTTGAAGGGATTCATAAACCTGGAAAGAGGAAAGGCTAGAAAGAACCCTGAGGTGTTAGACTAGAATTAGAAGTACTGCCATGCTCTCATGGATTTTTAAAATATTTATACATGGATAGATGTAGAAATAGGATAGATGTGTATATACACACACATGTATGCACAGCAACCAGTAGCAATGGGCACATCAAGTGACCAGATTTTGATATCTAAATACCATCCTCATTAAAAGGAACCTTGAAAAATGGCTGACCCAGGGGTGGGGCAGGGAAAGTAAAAAATGACCCTGGGACAACATGTGCCAGAAGTAAGGAAATGCTCAAAGAATGATGAGGACATGTCAAACAACAAAGAAGTCAAATTATTGAAGAGCTCCTATTGGCCTAACTTAGATTTGAACATTATAATGAATCATGAGAGTTGAGATTATACCCATCAAATAAAATAGGAACCCATGAGTCTGTACAGGCATAAATAAATAATGAAAAAATAAATCAGTGAGGGAGGGGGAAAAGCTCATCCTTTTCCTAAGGCTAGCTAATAAATGTAGAAGAAATGATGGAGATGGAGAACCACTCTTTGGAACTCCTTAGTGGTAGCTGAAACAGGCAGAAGTCATCAATGTATGCCAAGATTAATGGCTGAAAGTTTGATGAGGAACAGGGTATTGGCATTATGTTAGAATATGCCCCCTACCATGACAAAATACTGATCAACTATAAAGGGGAAAATCAATAATTTTATAGTAAAAAAAAACCTGGCAGAACACCAACATCACCAGGTGATCAAGGTTAACATCACTGGTGTGGAGAGGGAGCATGATTTCCGTGGTGTTCCTTCCAAGAATGCACTGCCTTAATCTGGTCATAAGGAAACATCAGCAGACACAATTGAGGTCCAAATTACAGAATGGATGACTGTCAAAAACATGAGACACAGGCAAAGACTGAGGAAGTGTTTCATGTTGAAGGAGGCTAATGAGACATGACAACTATATACCAAGTGTGTTCTGGATAGACTCCTGCAACAGAGAGAGATAGAGACAGAGATAGGGAAGACAGAGGTAAAGATAGAGATAGATAGAAATAGAGATAGATAGAGATGATAGAGATGATAGAGATAGGAAGGAGATGGGGAAGGAAAGGAGGGAGGGCGGGAGGCAGGTAAAACGGGAGGGAGGGAGAGGGAGAACAATTTCTCATTGTTGGGACAGGAAGTAAAACGTTAATGGGGGTCTGTGGATGGTTATGTTGCATCAATGTTGATTTCCTGATTTCCAGGAGGCTTGTAGGATAGTTATGTAGGCAAGTGTCCTTATTTTTTGGTGGTGCACATTGGTATGTTCAGGGGTGACGGGAAATTGTATCATATATAGTGTATATTATAGACAGATACATTGACAGATAGAGTAAATGTGGATGATAGATAGATAGGTAGGTAGATAGATAGATAGATAGATAGATAGATAGATAGATAGTGCAAGCAAATGCAGTAAAATGGTAATCTGGGTAAAGAAAATGTGTGAATTCTTTGTACTGTTTTTGCAATTTTTTTTATAGGTTTGAAACTATTTAAATTTTATAAATGAAAGTGGGAGGTGGGAGAGAGTGGTAGTAGAAGAGGCTGTTGGAGAAGCACAGCACAGCTGTGGGTCACTCTGGGCTCCGGCTATGGTGGTCGAGGACGGGTATCCCAGAACGGTTCTGCTTGTCTCAGAGCTCAGAGCCAGTGTGAGAAGCTGAGCACACACATCCCTCCTATTTCTAAATAGAAGAGGTGCAAGTCTTACCAGAATTCCAAGATTATTCCAGGATGAAAACCCTGGAGTGCCACCAAATGGCAGCAAGAGAGCGACCCACAGCCCCGCATGGGAACCAGCGGACAGGGAGGCCCCTTGCAAAGCGCAGGTATCAGTTCCGCAGGGCCATCCCACCTGCAGCCTGGCTCTGACCCAGATATCACATGGTTCCCCAGACATTGCTTGGTGGGGTAGGTCTGCTAAAAATATGTGATCCTGGAATCTAATGGATCAGAAGCCAGACAGAACTGAAGCAATTGCCATAATCTGGTGGAAAATCACATCTTATCTCTTTTGCCAACCTGTCTCTTATCCAGGGATGGGGAAAGGAGAAGAAACAGAGAAAAGGGCAAACTCAGAAAGAAAGACATGGCGCAGACGGAAAGGAACAAGACCGGCTCTAAGCACTTTCCCGCCTTTGTTTTCTTGCAATCTAAATTTAGTTCTCCCACAGGTAGCTCTTAAAAGTCATAGTTTACTATTATAGATATTCATGAGGAGGAAAAACACTGTAAACCGTTTCATTTTCTTGGGAGGAAGGAAGGGAGGGAGGAAGGAAGGAAGGAAGGAAGGAAGGAAGGAAGGAAGGGAGGGAGGGAGGGAGGGAGGGAGGGAGGAAGGAAGGAGCTACAACTATTTCTGAGCTCTGTGAGGAGATGAATCAGGCCCAGATCACCTTCTCTATACTCTCATAACGAACCTGCACAGCCTCCCCGCTCTGCGAAGTCCCATGGCTCAGAGCAGATCAGCTGCAGGGTTTGAAGGTCCTTGGGGAGACTGGAGGAGGAAATGTGAGCTCAAGTTAATGAGAGAATAAAACTTTAAAATTCAGCTCAGCAGCTAAGAATATCTCCTATGGACTAGAAAGAGTTTCTATGCCCGAGATCTTGGCATTCCTTTAAAAAGTGAAAAAGAGCCAGACCTTCAGAAACAGGGCAGTGGAGTTTAGAGCAAAGAACCGGGAATAAGGGCTTGAGGCCTCTATACTGTCCTCCTGACGTGTCACCTCACTTCCCTGCGCCTCCATCTGACTTCAAAATGTTAGAACTGCTCTATCTCCTAGATTCCTCTTAATTCCACATTTCCAGAATAAAATAATGTAACAGCTCTCAGAAAACAAGCTACTCATGGAAAGATACATAGAGAAAGGTACCACAAGCTTCACACCAAACTCTTCACAGAGATTTGGGGCACAGGGGGAGACTTACAAAAGACTTTATATATTTCTGTATAATACGAATTTGTAAACAACTACCATGTATTAATTTTGTTGTTAAATTTAAAATCACAAAACAATTAAAATCAGGGACACAATTGTCAAAAATGACCCCAAAAATTTGTATCAAAAAATTCGCACTCAAATATAAATAATCTCAGGCTGATTTACACGCATAGTCTATTCCAATCAGAAAGAACCAGAATTGGATTTAGCATTTCCTCTAATAACCAGAGAGCCAAATCTTTCTTCAAGGCCCAGATCAAATGCCATTTTTTCTCTGTGACTTTCCCTGTCAGTCTCTCTTCGGCACACCATACCCTATTTCCAGCCCTGCAAAAGTGAACTGCTCTCTGAACTGTGTCCCCGCAGTACCCGATGATAACACTAGCAAAGCCCTGTGTCAAATGGAATTGTGTTTATCTGCTCTTGTGTCTGTGTCTCCCAAAGGATAGGCCTTTTTGAAGTCGTATGTTTTCCTCACCATTGTATCTTAGATCTTAGCATGGGGCTTAGCATGTGTGTTCCACAAGAGTTTGCGGAATAGAATGCACATCATGCAAACTGACCCACACTCAGAACAATCTTTTCTTAGTCTCTCAAGAGTAGAATATCACATCCAATCTTCATATTGTAAATTCACAGCAATCAAACCATAAAGCAGAGTTTGGAGGGTGCACTTTCCTTACAATATATTCCAGATCATTTTTGAGGATGCTATTTACCCTGTTCCTAGTCCCTAGCATCCCAGAGATGTCCCCATTGTGGCTACCAATGGACATCTTTATGTGGCTGAATTGGTCAGTTAACTCTTCCTTCACCAAGGAGGAAGGGAAAATGAAACCAGTACAGGAAAGGTTGCCCAGAGGAATGGACTCTGCTGCAAGTCTCAAGTCCACCTGTGGGGTGCAGTGCACAGATACTCAGGCTGGGAGGTGAGAGACAGGGCTCTAATTCAGGAATACTCTTCATGTCTGACAACCTCACTTGTCAATCATCTGCTCTGTCCAACTCACAAGAGTGATGTGAGCCTTAAACATGGTCGTGCCTGGGGAAGGGCTGGGGAAAGGAGAGACACCGCTGAACTGGAGTCTGTGATTATTAAACACTGTGGGTCACTCTGACTCATGACAAGTAATCAACTTACTTTAAAGCTGTAAATTGGTCCTATAATTAGCAAGATGAACATCATATAGCTTATTCTGCTGAAACGCAAAGGTAACTTACCTATTTAAAATAATTCAGGGGATGGAAGTTTTTAAGTTCACTAATACTTTTTCTAGTAAGAACTAGAACTTCAGAAGGATCCATGGTACCAGGCATGGGGCATCTAGTTGCTTCTCTTGTTGAACTGCACACCACAGAACACCACTTTCCCATGTAGGGGCTGCAAAAATATATTCCTCTCCTTCATTGCTATTCCAGAGCTGCAACATGGCAGCAAATTTTAAGATAGGTTAATATTGCCACATTATCCTATTAGGAAGGTTTTCAGTGTGAGTTTGGGGAGTGCAGGTGAAATTAGGGAACTGTGTATTTGCATGCCATTTCTATCCTTGTCAATAGTTCTAAGGAAAAGATGACAGAGAAAACTAACAGGCTCTTTATCTATACTGACCTGGACTGATCTATCACACCCTTAGCCTGGCTGACCACCCTCCTCACCCTCTTTCCTTTCATTTACCCCAACCCCACTGGACTCCTTGATGCTCATGACCTTCACCACTCCTGCCTTTGCACAGTCCATTCCTCCTGCTGCATTTCTCTTTTCCCAATTTCTACCTAGCAAAAATTCCTACTCTTCCTTCAAAGCTTTTTTCTGACTCATCGGCATGTTAGCCACTATCCCGAGACTTGAGAGCAGGCACTGGGACTTACTCACCTATGAGTAGGCAGCAGTTCAATAAATATTGGTTGAATGAATGAAAACATCCTCTGTGCTCGTTCTGGATGGCACTTATGACACTGAGTTTGTAACCTATACCAGCTAGATTTCTTCTATATACAACCTGCCTCTGAGTTCTTTGAGATCAGGATGAATGACTTAGTCTCTAGCGAGGTGTGTGGGTCACTGTAAGTGCTCAATACATGTTTGTGGACTAAATGAATGAGCAGAGAAAGTTTAGGTGGTCTCCTTAAGCCCATACCACCAAATCCAAAGTTATAAAGCTCAGAAGATTTTCAGAAATAACCTCTGGTCCTCAGCTTTCTGAGCAATACAGTGAGAGAGTTGAATGCCATGATCTCTAAGCTCTAAGATTCTACCATTTGGAAAGGTAGAAATTATCACAACCCCAGGGCCCAAGAAACCCTGATCAAAGGACTTGGCATTTGGCTTCTGTAGTAAAGACTGCAGCAGAAACTTTTGTTTCAGGTGCTCCATTTATTAAAAATGCTTAAAATCCTTTACCTCCAAGACAAACAAGTCCCAGTAGTCATGGGGGACGTGTGGAAATTTAAGAACCATCAATGGAACTAGCATGGTGTCACATGGTTTCATTGGCTGTTTTAGCATTGGAAGTCATTTATGTTTTTGTGATCATTCAGATGGTCGAACTTCTTGATACTGCAGCAAATATTGCCATGTACTTGACGAGTGGGGCTAGTGCCAGGATCTGAACCCCCAGTCATTATCCTAAGAATGACTATTTCACAATGCTCTTAAAAGTGATAGTGCTTAGACCAAGTTCCTACATGGGCTAAGTGTCAAATCCGTAAGCTTTAATCATTAGTGGTTAGCAGGCTCAACATCTACTGACTGAACTGATGAGCACTTGCTATGTGCCAGGCAGATGACAAGGAGCCTCGAGTACGAGTCCTCTCCCCTCGAGGTGCCTACATTTTAGTGGACAGGACAGAGAAAAGAGAAGAGACACAGATGCACCGCAAGTCAGGTAGTAATAGCTGCTACGGAGAGAAATGAGACAGGCTAGTGGATAGGGGGTGCCTGGGAGGCTCCAGGTCTCTCTTCTGACTCGGTCCCTTATGCCAACTCCACAGACCACAAGGCTTCTCTTTTTGGTGTGAACTTTTCTGCCGGTGTCTCAGGTCTTCCCTGTGAGGAAGGCCAAGTGAACCAGGGCTTGCTAGCACTGCAAGAATAGAACAGAAACTAAAATAGTGAGGTTTTTTGGTCCCTGGAGTTACATACAGCTCGCGGTTCCCAGTGGAGCATTCACGCTGACCTGACAATTCTAGGAATTCAGGAGACCAGAGGCTCTGAGAGCTCTCCTCTTGTTCTCTTTTTATTTGGCTAACTGGTAAACGTGTAAGGTCTATTAGTTCATCCAGAAAAAAAAATTTTTTTAATTGCTATGGTTTCCATAATAAAGTATTTTGATCTCATTTAGTAATCTAGCAACAATTCTGGAAATGGAACATATGAAACTGATAGTGGTATGTGCCTAATTATGTAGCCATTTATTCAAACAAATATAGAGCATCTACTATATGACTGACCCTAATCCAAGTGCTGTTAGGAATAAGCAGTCATGGATTTCACCTTCAGGTAGCTTAGCATCCACTAGGACAGATAAGACATGCTCAACATTACCAAGCTACATGGTACGACAGACTGAGCTGTAAGACAGGTACTGATCAATGGTAAAGGCAGAGATTGCTTCAAGCCCTGGGAATCCAGGATGTCTTCACAATGGCTTTTGAGCTGAGACTCAAACAAATCATCCCATTGCCATGCGGGTCCTGCAGTAGCAAGAATGACATCGTCCCAGGATGAGTAAAGAGCCCCTGGCCTCCACATGCCCTTGTGTCGTGTGTGCTGAGACCGCCATAACCAGGGTGACAACACTGCAAGCCCAAAGAGGCAAAACCCCTGTCCCCCCTTATTTAGAGTCATAACGGGGATCTACCAGGTCCACTGCCTCAACCTCCTGACCAGTCTCCCTGCTTCTGTCCCTGTGTCCCAAGTCTGTTTTCCACACAGTAGCCAGGGTGATTGTTTAAAAAACCTACATCAAATTGAGTATCTCTTGTGTAATAACTTCCAATGGTTTCCCATCACCCTTGGAGTAAAATTCAAGTCTTCACCATGGCCCATAAGCCCTTTAGGATTTGGCCCTAGAAAAGTCTCCCACCTCCATGTCTACCACCTCCTCCTTCGATCATTCCACTGCAGCCATACTGTTGTTCTTGCTGTTCCCCAAACAAACCAAGCTGACTCCTGCCCCCAGGGCCTTTGCACACGTTTGCCCCTTTTCAAGGAATGCTCTTCCCCCAGAAACCACATGGTCGCATTTACTTCTTTTGGGTCTCTCAAAAGTCATCTCCTTAGAGAGGCCTTCATTAACTACCCCATCTAAAATACCTTTCTCCTCCATGCTACTTCTCATTAGCTGTCATTATATATTTGGTCTTTTTCTTGGTTATTGTCTGTCTCCTTTACTAGCATGTAAAAGCCACAAGAGCACAGACTTGGTCTATTTTGTCTGTCTTGCTCAATGCCTAGAATAGTACCTGGCACAAAGTAGGTGTTTAATCAATGCATGTGGAATGACCCCACAAAGACACTGGTAGGATTATATTCAACATGACTCTCATCCCAGTTTTTATCAGCCGACGCCAGCATTTGACTTCCTCGAATGCTGAATGACTTCCAAATATCTATCTTTGGGTTGGACCTCTTATCTACATTCCAGGCTCAAATGTCTAATTGCTTACTATATCTCTTCACTTAGATTCCTCAAAGACTCTTTAAGAGGCTCTCCACACAGCCCTGTTCTTGTCTCTGCATTCTGTTTCCACACACGGAGTCCTCTCCCAGCGTCTCTTGTCTCAATGAATGGTGTCTCCACCCCCTGCATAAGGCAGACATCTGAGGGTCATTCTTACAGTCTTCTTTCCTGCCCTCCCCCATCCTATTCATCACAGAGGCGTGTTCATTTTGTTCCATCTCCACACCCACGACCATTACCCAAGCCACCGATATTTCTCTCCCAGACTAGTGCAGTAGTCTCCTAACTGACTTCCTCATATCCACCTCTGGGCCCTTCCATCTCTCTTCTACACAGTAGGCAGTGTGATCCTTTAAAGCACACCCCTGACCATGTCACTCCTGTGTTTGAACCTGTGGTTCCCTTTCCTCTACTCTTAGGCTAAAGATCAGAATCCTTAACACTACTTCTATTAGTAGAGTAGACAGATATTCTACCAGGGCACGCTGATACAGCTACACAGGTTGTTAAAAGCTGAAATATCTCCACTCCCTTTGGTCAACAGGCATTGTCGCAAGCGCTTAAATACCTCCCACTGTCCACTCTATCCCCTCTCCCAGATCCTGCTCCTTAATCAGCAACAACAGGATTAATGTGTGGGGCAACAGGCAAACACACTCTCATGCACACAGTGGGCACAAATGTGCATACACACACGCACTGCTCTCGGGGTCCTGGGACACACCATCCCTGTTGTAGACTGTTGTGACTATCTCTCCAGCCTCACGTGGTCCCTCTTGCTTTCTGCATTGCAGCCACTCTAACCTTCCTTAAACTCTCCATGCCTTTCCCTGTCTCAGGGACTTTGCACAGGCTGTTCTCTATGACGAGAAAGTTCTTCCCTTCCTTCAACTCATTCACCCCTAGTCATCCCTTAGCACAACTATCTCTTCCTCACAGTAGCCTTTTCTGCCTCCAACTCTAGGTCAAGTCTTTCTTATACATATTCTCATAGAATCCCATGCCTTTCCTTCAAAATGTCTAACATAGTTTGGTTTGCCTATCTATTTGTGTGATTTGATTAATAGCTCTCATTACCAGTGGACTATAATTCAGAGATAATGAGGATTAAAACTTTTTTATTTTTTTTACTATTAAATCCCTAAAGCCTAGCACTCCATATACATGTAGAGATGTACAGGAAGACATTGGCTAAAGACAATGAGTATAAAGTATGATCAATGCTTGAATAAATGAAAGAATCATGCATTCATATAAAGATATTGGTGCATGCATGTGTATAGGTATGTCCTTATAGGTGAATTTGTTATTTTCTATAAATATAATGATGATGATGATGATAAAAATGAGTAGACGTAATCTATGCAATAAGGAAACGTCCCTGAATATTCAGCTGTCTCTTATATAAGCCAAGAAGAGTTCCTCTTTTCACACTACTTACAGTAATTACTTCCTATTATGGCAAGCAGCACATATTCCTTCCACACAACATACTATTTGAAAGTGTGTTACTTATATAAGGATCAGCATTTACTGTATTACTGCTGTCACTGTCCACCAGCTCAAAAGATTCAAGCCAAAGCACATTCTCAAGCCATGACCCCAGGACAAGAGCCTGTTTTTATCTTCTCAAAACAAGAAATGCATGTTTTAAAGAGAAGAATCCTCTAGCACTATTACGAGGCTGGCTCTGTGAACGGTATCAAGCAGCAGCACTGTCCCGATGGAGGCAATAATGTGTTTAATGAGGGCATAAGTTCAGCTACTGTAGTCCTTCGCCATTAACCATACTCTGTACTCAAGAGCAAAAGCCATAAAGCCCTATAAAACCAGAATGAAGCTCGGGCAACGCTGGCACCCGAGGGGCAGCCCATCTGCAGCCCCTGCCCTGAGGCCGTCATAGAACCCAGGACAAAGACCAACAGGGCCCCAGAGCTGAGGAGCCAGGACTAAACCTGAAGGGAGGGGCTTTGCACTATGTGGAATCCTTCCTTTACCTCCCCTGACTTTCATTTCTTTGCCAGCAGAACTTTGCTCTTTGAAAATCAGAGGCTGGTCTTAGCCAGGACCACAGTCTCCACGTTGAGGTCAAAGCCTCCCCTTAGTCTCTAGCAGGGTTAAATGTGACTTGTCACTGGCGCTGAGCTGATCCATGGATCGGAAATGGTGTCAATGAAGTACAAAGAATACCTGGGTGCCTGCTGCTCTCTGAACCTCAGATGAACCCAGGAGGTGCTCTGAGGAGAGGCGGAAGCGGTACAAGCCAGTTACACCCGGGGCCTCACCAACAGGAGACCAATCAGAACAGAGCCATTTCCCGGGTGTCGTCAAAATCTTCCAATTTCACACCGAAAATGAGCCTTGGCTCAAGGCTTATGAATGCTCTGTTGTCCCCATTTCTGCTAAATGGATTCCTTTGAGAGCTGGCATCTTAACCCTTGGAAGGCCTCTGGAGGTTTGGTGCTCCCCAACGGGGAACTGCACTGCAGAGAAACGTGCATATGGATTCCTGCAGCCCCAGCCCGGCGGGAACAAAGGAAACCTCAGAACTGAGCTCTCTCTGCCAGGAATGCATCCCAGTGGGGAGAGAGAACAATCCCCTCACCCGGGGGCCTGGGAGCAACACAGCTGTAGTTCCTGCCGCTGTTTCCAGGGTGCGGTGTTCAACCGGTCCCTGGGACCCCTCTCCTGAGCCACTCCCATTCTAGGACTGTCCTTCTTTGCCCATACTTTGTTCCTACTGCCTCTTCCCATGAAAGAAATGGGTTCAGAGTTTTAATCTGTGATCCAAAGGCCTACCTTTAGCTCTGCATGCTTGGTGAGAATGACCACAAATGTCCTTAGGCCCATGTTGGCATATTTGGATGGAGGGATGGAGCGAGCCCTCCTCCTCATCTAGTTTGAGACCTCAAGTCCAGTCCACACGCTTCATTGCCCCTCTGAAGTTGACTGTCACGGGCATCTGCTTCATATCATACACCTACTTCTATTTCCTATCATTCACCACCCACCCTGTCCTTCTCATCTTTTAGCTGTGAATTTACACCACAGAAGACCAACTGAATCCAAGTGGGGTCCTGGCCCTGGGAGACAGAGAAAGCGGCATTTTACATTTTAAGCAGGGTGGAGGGGGCTGACGGACAGAAGAGCACAGCCAGTAGAAAGGTGAACCTTCCTTCATTCTGGGAATTTGCCCCGCTGGCTTGCAAAAGCCATCCAGCCCATCGCAACATGGGTGAACTTGGAGGACATTATGCTACGTGAAATAAGCCAGTCACAAAAGGACACACACCGTATGCTTCCACTTATATAAGGCACCTAGAGTAGTCAGAGTCATAGAGATAGAAAGTAGAATGGTTGCCAGAGGCTGGGGAGATGCAGGAATGGGGAGTCATTGCATAATAGGTACAGAGTTCCAGTTTTGCAAGATGAAAAATGTCCTGTGGATGGATAATGCGGATGGCTGTTACCATGATATGAATGTACTTAATGCCACTGGACTGTACACTTAAAAATGGTTAAGATGGTAAATTCTACATTATGTGTATTTCACCACAATTTAAAATAATTTTTGAATGATTAAAACGGTAAAAGCAAAAAAGTCAAAATTGGTAAATTTGTTCTAAATTAAAAACTGAATTTGCATGTTCACATGAACAACTTAATTGACTGGCAAGAACTAACAAACAAACAAAAGCCATCCAAGCCCCAAGCGCAAGCCACACCCCTGTTCTCTTTCTAGGGGAGTGATTTCCTCTTCAGTCAGTTCCTAGAGTTTTGGTCTGACTGCCCTCCCATCAGTCCTACATACATTCAGTTTCTTTACCATCCTCTCCGGAAACCAAGCCCCCAACCAAGCCCCCGTCACATAGCACTAGAAACCTCCAGGGAGGCCTTTTAAGCCACACTGTTGCTCAACCTGAGCCAGACTTGCCTTTGTCAATACTCTGTGAGCCAGTTCTCACCACTATTTCCTTCTCAGCCTGCAGAGAAGCCTCAAAGGCTGCTGACAGACAAAGATTTAATGTCACTACAGACACAACATCCTTCAAAGGCCCTTCCTTGTGCCCACTTTCAAAGGCCACATATTCTAAGACCACAGCAGGGACCAATAGCGACTTCTAAGGGAAGAGGCCCCAGGGGATGGAGCCCAGCCTGGCCCACACTGCTCAAGCATCAGCCCTTCTCTGTGGGGGCCTGGACTGGGGCAGGGATATGGGCAACAAGGTTAGGGCCTTCAGCAGGCGGGAGCCCTGGGGGATTTTTGAGGCCACTGGGAAAAGGTTAACAGAAGCAGATTAAAACTCTCAGGGAATGGCACCAGGCAAGAGCCACTCTTCAAAGACCACATGCCTGTCCCCATCCCACTTACCTGGTTACAGGTATTAATGTCTACCCCATTCCTCAGGTGATCCAAAGCTTTGTCCAAGTTACCTGATCTTGCTGCCCTGAGAAAGCTGGTAGCAGCATCGGCCTGTGAGGAGAAATAGCAGGCTGTCAGTGTGCTCTGTGTAGTAACAACTTCACGATCCCATTCAAGCCCAGAGCTGCAAAAAATGGACAAGGTCATGGCAGCAGCCTTGCACCCTCCCATTGTGGCGCCCTGGTGCCCACCATGGTATCCAGATGTGGTACAGGCCCTAGAACCCCTGGCAGGACCCCTTTGGGGTCTGTAATGTGAAGCTGCCTTCAAGCCCAGTCTCCCTTCCTTTTGGTATTTTTATGAGCAAGCATTTTTGGCTAGGACCCAGAAGGGATCAACCAGCTTTTGAGAGGGACCCCATTCCAAAGCCTGGTGTCTTACTGCTTTGATGTTTCCAAGGGCTCTGCGTCTTTACTAAGGAGCCTTATATATCAATCACATAGCCCCTGCCCCCCGTGAGTCATAAAAGCAGGCACAACAGAACCAAACACGTGCTCTCTGGTGCTATTTTGTGGTTTTGTTTTTTAAGTAAACAGCACATAGCACTAACTGTGCGCTAAAAACCATTAACAGCACTTTACATATAAAATAAAGATTTATACACATGCAGATATGCATCTAGTTCTCATTAAAAAAAAACCCACGGTAAGTGCTATTGTGGTCTCCATTTTACAGATGAGGAAACTGAGGCACAGAGAGCTAAAATGACTTGTACAGAGTCACACAGCAGGTAAGAGGCACAGCCAGGACTCCAATGCAGGCAGTTTGGCTCTGAAATCAGTTAACTTAACCACCCTTCTCTGTTGCCAGCTTAACGTGAGCTTTACCTGACAGGTGCCCCACGTCTTGAATGAGAGTAAAGCACTTCATTTCCCTAGTTGTTGCTCAGCCACCTACACCAACATATCAAGACACTGCTGCCAGGAACATTTGTTTGTATTAAGGATAAATGACAGCCAGAAAGAGTGAGAGCTAAGGACAATAAAATAAAGTCGGTGAACGCAGAGAAGTATAGTGAGAGAGCATATCATTACAGGGGGTTGAGCTGACTCAGAGCAGCTCCGCTGCATGTAGCTGATAGCCCTACGCTCTTAGGCACCACTGCACCTGTTTCCTTATCTGTAAGCCGGGCAGGGTAAGGCCTTTCTCATACCCTTGCTGTGAAGCTGAGAGGAAATAATATACATTATTATAATTATTATATCAGCACAAGTGCTGAGTACAGTACATGGCACATGGTGCCTACTCAGGTGGAGTCTGACAGGTAAGAGTCACATGACAGGCCATAGGTGAAGCGTGGGATGCCATTCCTCCAGAAGACCCATCCACATATCATGTTTTTTTCTCCTGTCTCCTTCCTTCATGCTCCCTCCTTAGAGAACATATTATAGGGGTTGAATGGTGGTCCCCAAAAGATATATATGTATGAGCCTTAATCTCTGGCGGAGTAGATAAATGCTGTGCTCACCTCCTCCCAGGACCACATCAATTACAGCTAGACCACAGAACAACCATTATTGAGAATCACCTGAAGCCTAGCTGAACCAAAGCCCTACAACTACAGACATACAAAAGAAGCCACCTCCAGATTGGTAGGAGGGGCAGAGACCTGGAACAGGCTGGTCCCACACCTGCGTGTGACCATTAAAAATCGGAAGAGATATCTCTGCTACGGAGGTTCCCCCCCGAGGAGCTAGGGGTCCCAGCCCCTCCCCAGTCCAGCGTTTCAGTGACAGGAAGAAAAGTCCCCATAACTTCTGGCTGTGAAAACCAGCAGGGATTGTCGCTTAGTGAGATGGCAGGCAGCTGCATTCCCAGGCATTCTCTTTAAATGTGTGCGGACTTACTCACTGATGGACTCACTCGCTCTCAGCTCCAGCCCTGGGGCCACAGCTCGAAAGGCGCCAGGGATACACGGAGAGGAACTGAGTCGTTTAACTTCAGTGTGAAAGCTGGAGGGGCAGCTTTCTCCCTGATGGAGGCACTGGCGGAAGCCATTGTTTTTTTTGTTTAGCCCTCCATCTCACTGCGTGCAGATGCAGGCAGACTCCCTCTCTTAGTCTCCATCAAACTGGCCCCATCCTATTGATTCCCTGAGACCATGCCCCACCCAAGTTTCAGGCACACCAAAGCCATTTCCAGTGGCTTTTCTGTGTAAACGACCTGCCTTAGTTCATGCTGCAGAGTTTTCTAAAACCTCTCAAAGGTTCACAAAACCCAAACAAGCAGCATCTAGCTTCAGCATGTCTCATACCTCTAGCTGAGCAGCCCTAAGCCCAGCACTAGCGACAGTTGGCCTTGGTTTGTGGCTTGGCCTCTCAAGGCACCTCTAAGCACAGTGTGGGCAGCGGCCATCTCTGGATTGCTTTGTGGCTCATGTCAGGTGGCCCCAGGCAGGGCATAGACAACAACAGCTTAAGTTGGCCTGTAGCAGGTCCCCTCCCAGTGGCTAGCAGGCCCAGTGGCCAGCTATAGACTGGGCCAGAACATCACCCAGCCACCTCCAAGGATGACACACCCAAAGGGCAGACTAGGCAGGCACCAGAGGCCTGATAGTGCAAACACTGCTCTGCAGGGACAGCCCCTGCACAGCAGTTCCTCTGCTGTAGTCACAGCCAGTCCTCTTGAGGGTCCACCCCTCCAACTGATGTGCAAACAGCAATCAAGTCTCAACTACAACAGGAGGGCACACACAATCCACACAAGAGACACACCTGGAGCACCTGGCTCTGGTGACTAGGGAGACTGCACCATTGGGTCCCACAGGACACCTACTACATAAGGCCACTTTATTAAGACCAGGAGGCATAGCAGCCCTACAAACAAACAAACACAGGGAGGTAGCCAAAATGGGGAGACAAGGAAACATGCCCCAACTAAAAGAACAGAACAAAGCTCCAGAAAAAGAACAAATAAAATAGAGACAAGCAATCTACCAGATGCAGAGCTCCAAACACTGGTTATAAGGCTGCTCAATGATCTCAGGGAGAACTTCAATAAAGAAATAGGAAACATTAAAATGGAGATAGAAAACATAAAAAAGAACCAGTCAGAAATAAAGACTACAATAACTGAAATGAAGAATGCATTAGAGGGAATCAACAGTAGATTAGATGAAGCAGAGGATCAAATCAGCAATTTGGAAGATAAGGTAGCAGAAAACACCCAATCAGAACAGCAAAAAGAAAAAAGAATCCAAAAAAATGAGGAGAGTTTAAGGGGCCTCTGGGACAACATGAAGTGTACCAACATCACAGAGGTACTGGAAGGAGAAGAGACAGCAAGCAATTGAAAACCTATTTGAAGAAATAATGACTGAAAACTTCCCTAACTTGGCAAAGGAAATAGATATACAAGCCTAGGAAGTGCAGAGAGTCCCAAACAAGACTAACCCAAAGAGGTCCACACCAAGACACATCATAACTAAAATGCCAAAGGTTAAAGACAAAGAGGATGTTAAAAGCAACAAGAGAAGAGCAGTTAGTTACCTACAAGGGAGCTGCCATAAGACTGTCAGCTTATTTCTCAACAGAAACTTTGCAGGCCAAAAGGGATTTGCATGAAATATTCAAAGTGATGAAAGTAATGACCTACAACCAAGATTACTCTACCCAGCAAAGCTATTATTTAAAATTGAAAGACAAATAAAGAGCTTCCCAGACAATTAAAAGCTAAAGGAGTTCATTACTACCAAACCAGTATTACAAGGAATATTAGAGGGACTTCTTTCAGACAAAAAGAAAAAAAATTAAAAATATAAATAATAAAATGGCAATAACTACATACCTATCAACAATTACTTTAAATGTAAATGGATTAAATGTTTTAATAAAAAGATAGGGTGCCTGAATGGATAAGAAAACCAGATCTTTATATATGCTGCCTACAAGAGGCTCACTTGAGATCAAAAAACACACGAAGGCTGAAAGTAAAGAAATGGGAAAAAGATATTTCATAAAAATGGAAATGAAAAAAAAAGCTGTGGTAGCAATACTTAGGCCAGACAAAATAGACTTTAAAACAAAAGACAAAGAAGGACCCAGTAATCCCCTCCTCAAAACGCTACTTTGAGAGGACATGTGCATCCACATGTTCACTACAGCATTGTTTAGTGACCAAGATGTGGAGGCAGCCTGGGTGTCCATCGATGGAAGAATGGATAAAGAGGAGGTAGTATATATTTACAATGAAATATTGCTCAGCCATGGAAGGGAATAGGTTATTGCCATCTGCAGTGGCATGAATGGGCCTGAAGGGTATTGTGCTGAGTGAAGTATTACGTCAGACAGTGAAAGACAGATGCAATGTGATTTCACTTATATGAGGAATCTAAAGAGCAAAATATAAACAAACAAACAAAACAGAACAAACTCATAGATCAGAGAACATGTTGATGGTTGCCAAAGAACATTTGATGAGAGGGGGATTGAGAATGGGTTATAAAGGGAAAGGGATTAAGAAGTACAACTTGGTTGTTACAAAGTAGTTATGTGGATATAGGGTATAGCATAAGGAATACAGTAAAAAATATTATAATTATGTATGGTGTGAGATGGTACTAGATTTATTGGGGTGATGGATGGGGGGTTTGGGGAACAGGGTTAAAAAGGTGAAGGCATTAAGAAGTATAAATTGGTAGTTAAAAAACAGTCATGAGGATGTAAAGTAAAGCATAGAGAATATAGGTAATAACATGGTAATAACTATGTATAGTGCTAGGTGGGTACTAGACTAGTCAGGGGAATCACTTCTTAAATTATACAAATGTCTAACACTATGCTGTACAGCTGACATTAATATAAAATAATATTGAATGTCAACTGTAATTGGAAAATTAAAAAGGGTAAGAAAAGGTGAAGGAGAATAAGAGGTCCAAATTTCTAGGTATAAAACAAATAAATCATGGTGATATAATGTAGCACAGGGAATATAGTCAATAATATTGTGATAGCATGGTACAGTGTCAGATGGTTGCTGACTTATGGTGATCACTTCTTTAGGTATGTAAATGTTGAATAACTATGGTATATGCCTGAAACTAATATAATATTGTATGTTAGCTATATTTTAATAAAAATCTTCAAAAAATAAAATGTATTTTAAATACATCTTCCTCAAGTTATTTGATTTATGCAAGTCTTGTCTCCCCAGCCAAACTGTTTGCTTCTTGGGTCAGGGACCAAATCTTCTACTGCTCTTGAATCCTTCAAAGCATGAAGTGTCTGCTAGGCCAAGAGCTCCCTTGGCCTAAAACACAGGGCACCTACTGTCCCCAGGTTCCTCAGCAAGGTGTCTGTGGTGGGGGAAATATTTCAAAATGAGGGTCAATCTGTTGGTTCCCCATGAGCTGTATTCTCAGAGAAATCGGATTCAAAGTTTTGTCCCTCAGTGGAATGTGTGTTGTGCCTGCTGATTCAGAAAGACTGTCAAGTATTAGATAGAGAGAATATTTTCCTATATCCAACTATTAGGAAAAACACTATATTATTCCCTAAGAATAATAGTGTTAGAGGGATGACAGTTAGCTCAGTTGGTTAGAGCGTGGTGCTGATAACACCAAGGTTGCCGGTTCGGTCCCTGCATGGGCCACTGTGAGCTGTGTCCTCCTTAAAAAGTGTCAACTATGTCATTGTAGCATGAAAGCAATGTGTAAACCAGTGACCACAGCTCTTCCCATCTACCCAGACTACCTTCTACAGCACAATAATAGAATATAGGATGAAAACCTGAGAATGGTGGGTAAAAACAGATGCAATATCAACTGGTACTGTTTGACTGTTAAAAGCCCTAAATGTAGAAAGTGAAGCAGAATGCTTCTGACAGGTAGACATGCAGACAAATAGAGGGTAAGGGAATTCCAATTTAGACTAGGCTGAAGAAGGCTAAATACTTTTTGCAATGGAATTATAATACTATTACTAGTCATTGGGCAAACATATTACCAACATGATATCTTTTAATCCTCATCACAAGCAGTGAGGTAGTATCATAATTATCCCCATTTTAGAGGTGATGAAACTGAGGTCAGGAGAAGTTAATAGCTTGCCCAAATTCTGCAGTTGGTTAACACTCAGGGAATCAACCCAGGTCTTCCTGTCTAAAGCCTATGCCTTTCTACTGCCCTTGACCCTGAGGTGCATTCTCAGCAATTTCAAACCTGAGGGTGTCCAGACAACCCTGACAGATTGTAGGGGCTGGGAGGGGCAACATACCTTTGCCAATCAAACAGTTAATCCATGGCAGAGAAAGGGTCCCCGGAAGATCCTAGCTCTGACCCCTGAGCCCTGTGTTAAAGCCAAGTCAGGCCTCTAAAAAGGAATCATCTTGTCCCAGTCCTTCCTTTTGCTGATGACAAAACTGATGGTAAAATAAAGTGACTGGCTGAGGTCACCTAGATAGTTAGAGGTAAAGTTCAACGGCTAAGGCTTTTTCACTTTCTTTTTGGTCTTCTCTAGGCATAAAGTAATCAGCACATAAGCACGGTCCTCAGGGTACATTATAGGTAAATTGTAGATAAGGGTGTCACTCTCACTCTGCATTGCTCAGTTTAATTAAACAATATATTTATTGAGGTCCTAGTTCAAGTCCAGGATCCTGCTAGGGTAAAAGGAGAGAGAATTTTAAAATCAGAATATTGGTCCCTGCTTTCATGATTTAAAAAATGAAGTAACTCGGGAATAAAGGGGTCATTCGCAAATACACCCATTGATTCATTCCACAAGCATTCACTGAACCCTACCTAGGAGCCAGGGAATGTTTAAGCTCCATAGCAAATGGCCCTTTTTGAAATATTAAACCCATTCTCACCGTCTCGTTCTTCTGAGCCCATACTGCCCATCTATCTAATTCAATTACCTCCAATTCAATGACCTATCCTAGGCACAATTTCCTGATGCATCTAGGAACAGTCGTGTGATCCAATATGGCAGAAAGGGAGTCAAAAGAATCCAATATATTCCATTTAGAATATTTACCAGAGTAAATACTAACCAAAAAACAACAACAACAACAATAATAATGACAAAATACTAACCAAAGTCTCTCGGGGTATGATAAATTAGAGCAGAGTCCCTGGCCCTCTCTGAGCCTCACCATCCCCTGGGGCAGCTTCAGAGAGGCGTAAAGCTCCATGAAAGGAGAATAGAGATGCTAAAGGAGGCTGCTCCTTGTGTCCAGAAAATCAGTCTGCAATGACCCTAAACCCCGCATCACCACTGAGGAGCTGTCACCCTCTCTGAGCACCTCACCAAGGCTGCTCACTTGTGTCTTTGCCCCTTCCTCATCTTGAACTTCACTTTAATGTAATTTTACCTGTGAGAAAATTACTCGCACCTGCACTTAGGGGAGGAGGGGGTGTACACATTTTGTTGTGTCCCCAGCCCACATTCCTGCTGGTTAATCCATGTGATGTCCCAGAACTTCCTTTGATAACAAAATAAATTTTCTTTTATAAAGCTCTTACTGTGTTTTAAGCACTCTACTTAATTCCCTCCAATAATCTCATGAGGCAGGTACGTTGACTGTCTCCTTTTGCACGGATGAGGTAAATTAGTCATAGAGAAATTAAGTAACTTGTCCAAAGTCACACAACTAATAGGTGGCTTGGCCAGGCTTTGAATCTAGGTAGCCTGCCTCCAGAGTCTTTCTCTTAACCCTGGTGCTGTACTGCCTCATAGGCCAATCATTTTCTAGTGCCCATAGGATTCTTCTCAAGTTCAGCTAAGGCTGGAGGAAGGCTTCCGCCTGCGCTCAGAGGCCGTGCCCACTTCAGCCCTCACTTCAGAAGGAAGCAAGTGAAGGGGAAAGGAAGGGAACGGAATTCCTCCTGGGACTCAAGTTGTGACTAGGGCTGCTCAGGAGAAGGGAGGTGAACCCTTGGTTACCTGAGACACCCAGACTATTATTAAACTTGCACTTCCTGAGTGGGGTGATACGAATATAGCAATATATAAGCAGCTGAGGGGGCTCCAGTGTCCTGGGAGAGAAAGGCCGGAAGCTGCTAAATGTCAGCATGCTTGTAACACACGAGCAGGAAAGGCTTCAGAAACACAGAGGCCAGGCAAAGTTTCGTTTCCGGCGGGGTAAGAGAGCCCCAGGGCCTCCTCACATCTTCTCCCGGGCTTGAGATGGCCTAAGTTCTCCCAGGACAAATCATGACTTACTTTGTCAAGGTCTTTCAGTGCAACATCCTTATCGCAAAAGATGAATGGAAACTGAGCTATTATCAATTTCTGTAAACAGTAATAAGACAGCATCTCTTTCCCAAAGGGTCTTGTTTGGGCAAAATGCAGCTCCTTTAACAAAGCCATTGTCAGAACTTCCAGGAAGAGATTCCAGATCCTGTCCTGTGGGTACATCCACAAGACAAAGTACGAGTATGCAATTGGCTGTTGGGGTTGCCCTCCACATCTGAGAGTTCCTTCAAACTCAACGCCTAGTATTCCTCCAAGGCCAGGTTAGGCCTCACAGAATGGACAGTCAGCGCCAGCCAGCTCACACACCTGTGTGGCCCCTGCCTTTATCCCATTAACTACAGAGAAACAGATGTGAGCCTTGAGCCACAGTGTGTTTGCATTAGGTTTCTTTCCTTTTTCTTTCCAGAGAGTTCTGCTGTTAAAGCTTTATGAACTGTCTCCAGGTGCTCCAGTCAGACTACCATTGGCAAAGATAAAATGAACAAATTAAAGGTGTCACTGGGGAAAAGAGATTTGTAAGCAGGAGTCCTGGGTTCCGTCATCATCTCCCAACACCACTGCGAGGCCTTGGGAAAAACCCTGTCCCTTCCTGAACCCTGCCTTAGAGGCTGGCTGATGCAGTGATGTGTGAAAAGCCAGAGTGGACCCTGATGACGGAAAGTCCTGGCGTAAATTCCTGCTCTGCCACTTGATGCTGTGACTCGCACAAGTTCCCAAACCTCAATTTCCCCATTGCTATAACAGGGATAATACACAGCTTGCTGGGGAGCTGTGACAATGACAAGGTACAGGGGAAGCACCAGGCTCCCGGGCACACAACAGGTCTGCCTTCCTCTCGCCCCCATTCATTGCCTGCTACCTCTGGACCTCGGGTCCATTGTGTTGCTAAGGTTTTAGGGGTCAGGCATGCCATGAGCAAGGCGGTCCCTTTTCCGGCCAGAGGCTAAGGCCGTGGCATCTCCGCTGGTCCGGCTGGGTCCCCGTGAAGGACAGCTGGGAGTCCCCACACCAGAATCCGCTAGGCGGGACTCCCTTCCCGGGGTGAGGGGGACGCGGCCTCGGCTAGGGCCCCGCGCGCCCCGGGTCCCTTCTGGGACCCTGAGCGACGGCTCCGCGCTCCCGCGTGCGCCGCTCACCCGGGCCGCCTCCCGGAACCAGCCCCTCAGCCAAGGCAGCCTCCGGGCCAAAGGAATTTTCCTCTGGATCCTGCTGGAAGCCTCCGCGGCCGCCCGGCGCGCGTCCCCGCACCCTCCCGAAAGTTGGCGCCTGCGGAGCCCGCAGCGAGGGGCCCCGTGCCCCGGACCCCGCACGGCGGCCCCCCGCGCGCGGAGCTCCCTGGCCGAGCGACCGCGGGCCGGTCGTCACTCACCGCAGGGTCTGGACCGGACCTGCGCTGTCTCGCTGCCATCGTCCGGCGCCCGCGCTGCAATCCGAGCCCAGTTCCCTGCTCCCCCTCCCCCGTTATCTGCTCGGCGGCGCGGGGAGCGCCAGCAAGTTACGCGGCATCTGGCTAAAAATACAGGCTCCCTGCGCTGGGCTCAGGCTCCGGCGCGGACTCTGCGCCCGCCCGCCCTCCAGCCTGCCAGCCAGCCAGCCAGTCGCTAATGGGATCTCTTCATTTTCTCTCCATTATGTCAGATAGGAAAGTTAATGCGAAGAGATCTCAGGAGGGAAAGCACCTGCTGCCAAGCCCAGCGGAGGGGGTGCGTGGAGGGTGCGGGTGGGGTGCGGCCCGAGCTGCAGGTGCGGGCCCGGGCGGAGAGCCGGCGCTCTGCCGCTGCAGAAGGGAGGCACACACGTCCAATGGAGGTGAGGAGCTCCAAGCTGCATGGCACTCCCGCCCTTCCTCCTGCCGCCCGGCTGCCCTAGTGAATGGGCCTCGGAGCCTGTAAAGACCGCCAGGGTGAGCTCAGCAAAGTCTATTTATGCCCCATAACCAATTTGCATGTTTCGAGCTCTTACATGGTGTCCTGAGATCCCAGTTAATCAGTCTATTCCAGATTCTGCCGGAGCGCAGAGACGCGAAATGAAGCTGAGAGGCAGGACGCAGATCTGTTACTACAGGCTCCCTCGTCCCTCAGGTCTGCTGCTGTTAATGAAATGTCACCCAGGGCTGGAGGAAGCTCCCAGTTATCGGCTCTGGGACCATCCTTAGCTTTTCATGAGGTCATCTCAGGAGCAGATGTCAAAAGCATGTTGGGGCTGGGCAAGTCTTTGGGGGTGACACCAGGGATTGTTAAGAGCAGGCTCAACATGGGAGTCATGAGACATGGTGAGCAAAAGCCATGCCAGATACCTGGTGCCCCTGGCAATATTGCTTGTTCAAATCTTAGATGTTCTATATTATGAGACCAGTTTCATGCGCTCTTCAAATAGTGGTCTAGACACAATACCAAATGTTCTTTTTCCACCCCTCCTGCCCTGACTCAGGGGTAGAGTAGAGCTGTATGCTGGTAAGGAATTATTAACACATTGATCCCCTTTAGGTGATGGACATATTGCATTACCTCATATAACCCTCACAGCCACCCTGTAAGGTAGACAATGCTAATAAAGTGGTATGGATGGAGAAACTGAGCCCAGAGAGGTTAAGAGTCAGGACCAAGGTCCCCACTGGTAAGTGGAGGGTCCTACTGACCCAAAGCCCTTCTGTGAACAGCATTGCCAAGAATCCTCACAAAAAATGTGCTCAGAGCCAGGAAGAGATAATATGGAGGATGTTCCTGAAAGGTAGAAAAGACTTCCAGAGTGTTTTCCAAAATAAGGTGCTCTTCAAGCCCATTCGACAATTATGGGAAAGTCCCAAATTAGTGGGATAAATAAAGATCAAGAGAAAAGGTCAGGATGTTGCCAAAAAAGAATGATCTGAAGCATATAATGCAAATAACTCCTCCCCACGAGGGTGAAAAAAACAACAACTGGTATTTGAAGACATCATTAGAATTCTCCAGGCCAAGACCCTCAACATTATCAGAGGATGAATGTCAGGACAGGCAACCTCTGAAAGGTGGCTGAAAAACGCCCACTCTGCTGTACCAAAGGGCAGGATGTCTGGATGGGGGAATTCACTGCAGCCCCTTTTCTCCCCATGCACACATTTTTCAAATACAGGTCATGCTACAGGTCTCTTGCCTGTGAGTCTTAAAACTGCCTCTCAGATCTGCTCAATCCTCTACACCGAAAGTTTCAATTAATAAATTACAGTTACTGGAACAGCCCTGATCATAGTCCACTGGGATATCTCAAGGGATTCTAAAGCACTGTTCCAACATTAATATTTAGAGAGAGAAAAAGCCCTACTCAAATGGAAGATGAATAATATGTACAGTACTTTCAAAACACTGATACAATTGACTTGCACAATAAACTGAAAGACTATTTTTTAACAGCTAAACTGTAGTATATAGTTGACATACTATAACCCACATATCTAAAATGTACAGTTCGGTAAGTTTTGATATTATGTATGCCCCCATAAAACTATCACTACAATCAAGATAATGAACCTCCAGAAGTTTCTTCTTGGCCCTCAGTAATCTCTCTCTCCTTGCCAGTTGGTCCATGTGCTTGCCAACACTTGGTATGGTCAGTCTTAATTTAAACATTCTAATACATGTGTACTAGTATGTCAGTATGGCTTTAATTTGCATTTTCCTAATAACTAATGATGTTAAACATCTCTTCAGTGGCTTACTTGCCATCCACATAGGTGTTCGTTTTCTTTGGTGATGTATCTGTTGAAATCTCTTGTTGTTTTTAAAATTGGGTTGTTTGTTTTCCTATTATTAAGTTTTGAGACTATCTGTTTTAAAAGTGAGATAAACTGAGATCTTGCAAGTAAAGTGAAATGTCCCAAGTTAAATGGCAAAAAAAATCCCAGTCCAGTTTTGGTACCCAGATCTTTTAATTCCTAAGCCCAGTACTCTTTATACTATACAATGCTATGCATTATAGACAATCACAAAGAAAAAAGTAGAGGTAGTCATAGTGGACCAGAAGATGAATACAATCCACAGTACTGTGAGAGTAATGGGCAAGATGCTGAGGTATTGTCAGAGGACTTGAGTACTCAGGACTGCAAAGAATTCTTGATGTTAGCCATGACCATATTAGGGTTGAGGCTTTACAACTTAGATATGCGAAGAGTCAAGCAAGGCCCAAGAGGAGAAAAAAATGACATGTTGCTCATTAAGGCCTGATGTTAAAGGAACTGAGATGGCAGACGCTGAAGAAGAGGGAGCTAAAAGATATAGGCCTCAAGATGTAAACGCCACCAGGACTAGAGCCTGGAACCCCAGAATGGGACTTACTATAAGGTGCCCTTTCCCAGGTGTGGTAGCCCAGTCATCATGATTCAATCATAAGCTTCTCACAGGCAGAGACAGCTTGATTCACATGTTCCGTGTACCCAACCGTTTCCCCTTGTTTTCCCCACCAGCTCCCTATGTGCTTAGCATAGTGCTGGGCAGTAATGCCAAATAAATGCTTGCTGACTCATGTTTGAAGACGACATATGCACCATTTCTAGTAGTCATAAGAAAACTGTAAATCATGGGGTTAAACTGATGTAAAAAAGATTTAGATTATTCAGAAAGGCCTGAATCTTTGCTGGGGATATTTCAGGATAGCAGAGAAAGACAGCTCACTATTTGATATAGTGTATAAAAGCACAGGATAAACAAAATGACTTGCAGGGTTGTAGGGGTTCAGAAAGATAAGCCATTATTTTTCCCCCATTAATTGACTGTCCTTCCTCCACCTTCTATCACTATCACACCTTAAACAACAAATAATCATCCTGCTCCTTGCCTGTTTCCTGGTTTGGTTTTGTTTTATACTTCAAGGCTGCATTTTTTGTTGCAGGTATTTAAGGTGCCCAAGAGATCTGCCAATGAGAATCACTGAAACTAAAGCAAGGGAACAGAAAGGGAATGATGGGTAAAAGCAGAAACTAGGGGTTCTCAGTAAGGACACCAGACCACTTGTTCTATCCTACAGATTCATGGCGTCTGCAGGTTTTTTCCAATCTTGTTAAATATTTTACCAACTGCCTCCGCAGTTCCCTCCGCACACAAGCATATTGAAGTGCTGGAGGCTTTAGCTGCGGAGTTCAGTCCTCCAGGCCACTTTAAGCTACGTCAGGAGACAGCGCAGGAAGAAAAAAGAGAAGAAATTCACTGTGCAACACATCAAACCCCTGGATAGAGTGGGAGCCTGGGATCGCTTATGGGACCCCTGCGCGAACTCTCCCCTGAATCATTAGCTCTTCCAGGAACTGGGAGAACACTTCTTTCTGCTCAAAAGCCTGAAGCAAAGAATCCCAGGGGTGTGGGAGTCTCAGATGACTCTGCCTCTCCAGGACGCTTTAGGAGAACAGGAAAAGGCAGCTTCCGGTGGTGGCCAGCCGGGACACAAGCTGGCTCCCCTCTAAAGGAACATCAGAGCTGAAATTCAGGGCAGATCCAGGATTCCAGAAAAGGGCCTCCTGGTACCTCCTGCCCTGGGCAATGGCTGCCACTCTCCCCTGCAGTTAACTGGACGACAGATGTGCCCATCCTGCTCCTCCTGCTTTACCATCCTCTGCAATCTTCTCAGACTTGGAACTGACTTAACAACAGCACTATTAGCTTGTCTGAGGAGCCCTAAAATAACTGAAGTTAGTCGGCCAACCCACTGCAGTTGAGCAGCGTAACTTTTGATAAAGGAAATAACTTTTCTGAGCCTTGGTTTCCTCATCAGTAGAATGCAGATAACTTGGCCCACCTCTCCAGGTATTGTGAGAATCATGTAAAAATGCCTTAGCACCACTTTGGGCACACAGTAGGTACTCAATAAATGACAGTGGACACTCTTTTTCACTCCTTCCCTTCCTTCTTCTCAGCCAAAGCATTTGCCAAAGGTTAACTCCCTCCCTCCCCAGGTAAGGTGTGTTACTGATCTTGTTTCTATCCTAAAAAATTAAGGCCTAGTCACTGCTTATCCAAGATCAAACATCCATGTCAGAGAACAGGAACCCAAGAATTCCCAGAGCTCTGCTGTAGCAACTAGACCTCTTGGGCTTATAATGAACCATTTTCAATTTCCATTTTCTCTGCAGCGAAGAAACAATTCTCCAGTTATGTGTCCAGCTGAAGTCCTGCTCCCCAGCCCGCGTCTGACAGCTCCTCTTGCAGCATTCCTGCCACCCTGGCTGCGTCGCGGCCTGCTGACAAGTACAGCTTTGCTCTCTACCATTCTTCTATCTGTCCTACCCCTCACCCACACAGGGAGTTACCCCAGCTCCTAGCATCTCTGGGCCCAGATGATAAGGGTGGGTACCAGGAACTCCACCCTTTACGGAGAAAGGCAAGTTAGGTTATCGCCACTGGGAGCCAGCCATCAAGTACCCTGGGCGTTTGTAAACCATCAAGAGCATCATTGCTGGGAAAATGTTATTCCTCATACAGACACCACTGCACCCTCCTGCATGAGACCCCTCCCCAGTTACTTAGGCAGGAACTTTACAGAACATACGCTATAGCTATTATGTTGAGTGGATTAAGAAATCCAGTCTGACTCCCTTCAGACCTTTTAATTCCTTCTTTACCTTTTTAGTAGTGAGAGAAGAAAGGGAGTGGACAAAAGAGAGTCTTGGTTGTTTTGCTAAAACTTTGTGTAGTGAGTTCCCAGTGGCCAATTAGGGTGCCCTGCCTCGCCGGAGTAAGGGATCCCAACAGCGGGTCTATTTAGGGAGGTCATCGGAGCAGGGTATCAGGTCCCACAGTGCTGGCACCGATCTCTATTATGTTCCTTTTAAGAGGGTTGGCCGGCCTGGAGTCTATTTTTAAACCCATGAGAAAGGTGTTACATGGATTCCAGAGAGGGCCAACACTAAACCCTTGATCACTGCGGGAGAGGGTGAAGCTGAATCTAGGATTTTCTTTTTACACACACATAGGGTTTCTCCTGATTCCTGGGACCAGACAGTGAGTGTTGTTCCGAAGGGATCTCTTTAGTTCCCTGACTTGACCTCAGTGTAATGTGACACCTCATGTCCCCTTGAGTTAGAAAAGGATTTTGCCCTCTGGACTTATTTTTCAGTATTGAGAATTTTTTTTTTTAATATCCCTCTTCCCAGTGTAAAAAACCAGTATGCTTTTTAATATATCTGTCATCTCCCTCTCTTCTGATTTTCAAATCATATGCTCTGGGCAGCCCTCTTCCTGCTACCCCTACCCCAGCACTGCAGAGTCCACAGTCAAGACTTTGCCAATGGGAGAAGCTAAGCAAAGCCTCAGCTCCCAGTGGTTTCTGTGCCCAGCACCCCAGAAATCCTGTCGCTGTGCTGGAGAGAAGGAGGGGACTGGATTCGAGTGGCAAGTCAACAAGGGACAGGATTATTTTCCCGGTAGTGAGAAGCAAACAGGCATCCAAACGTCATTGTTTCTCATCAAATAACCAGATGAAGAGAACAGAATGTTTTATGTACAATAACAAATTTCAGCTTCAGCATCCATTTCTCTTTTTGGACCAGAAATAGAACCAGATCTGATTCCTAAAGAACGAAGTGCCTTGAGAACAAGCAAATGCTTTGGCTACACAGCTCTGGGACCACCCAGGACTACCCAGGCAGGGGCGTATGAGATGAGGTATCTTCTCAGTCATTCATCTCAGAATCCCCACGCCCAGCACAGAAGAAGCACTCACTTGAGTTGAATAGGATTATGTTTCCCAACGAAACGGGAGCTTCAGCCAGGCTGGGTCAAAATAACATATGTGAGTGTTAGCATGATACTTGACCACATACCAGAGGCTCAATAAATGTTAGCTGAATTGGAATCCGAAGGAATCCAATTAATTCAAATTTTCAAATGAGTCACATCAGTGAAAAAAAAAACAAAAAACAATCAGATGTCACATCAGTGAAAAAAAAACCAACAACAATCAGATGTTCAGGATTGACCAAATTGTTCATTTCCGCACAAGCTGTTATGGCCCCTGTGGGAACAGCCTTGGAATCACTGTCTTTTCCTAGGTGAGGAAGTTACAGGCGCTGCCCATCCCAGAGCCCTAGGTTATGCTGCACGAAAGGATTCTGCGCCCCAATCCACACCTCTCAACCTTCCCTCCACAATCTCCATTAGCTCGAAATTGCCAGTCCAGGCCCAACTCCCAAGGCAATGAGGCAGACAGTTCTTCAACCGTTCCTCTCTCTCTGCTAAGGGTGAGAAGATGTTGGGATGTCATGAGGTGCATGCATATAATTCTAACAGCATTCCCCATCATCCAGTGTACTGGCCCATGTCGCCTTGCCATGCTTTATTTTCCCCACTGTGTGAGGCGCTGGCTACATTCAGAGCTGACACTGCTGAACATATTGCCTGGTGGCTGACTGGGGAGCTCAGATGCAGGGTGGAGATTACACACATTTTGGAAAACATGTATGAGATGCACTGCCAGAATGGTCCCATTTACTAAACGAGGTCCCGTGCTTCCACACATAATGGAAACCGGCCTCTGTGGCCTGCTGCTATGGAAGAGGAGTAGTATACATTGGAGAAACTGCACAATCAAACTCACTTCTCACTGGGACATGCTCATATGGAAAACTTTTTGTTTTTCAAATGGCCAAATGGGCTTGAATATTGGCAGTGAAGCCCATGATTCCAGAGTTTCTGAAGGATGCTCAGGTGTCCATTCAGACGGCTTTGCATTGCTGACCAGTAGATCCGCTCAGGCCTCTCCTTTATTTGAACGATTCTCCCTGAAGAGGCAGAGACAGGATGGGTGACCCACGGCCAGCCTGACCTGCCTGAAGAATTCAGAGGGGCCTGAGTTCCCCAAAGTGTGTCCAGCCTCTGGAGCAAGGCTTTCCCAGCTTAGGGGGAGATGGCCTTGGGACATCTACTAGGAATGGAGGCCTGGGAATATCATGCTGTGTGACCCCCCCAGTGTCCTCTGGCCCATCATAACTCACTGTAGTGACAATAAGATACAAATGAAAAAGCAGGAAGGGAAAAGGATTTGAAAATAATAGTTAAACTTTACATGCCAGGCAGGTACTGCTCTAAGCATTTTAAATGTCTTACAACATTTAATCTTCACCCTATGAGGTAGCTACTATTATTATCCCCATTTGACAAAAGACAAAACCAAGGCATGTAACATTAAGTAATTCACCCAAAGTCACCCAAGAGTACTATAATGCTTTGGATGGTGTGTGACGCAGAGTGGAGGGAGTGCTCTGGGTTTTGCTTGATTACAGGGGCCTCAGGTATTTTTAGGGTAAGTGCGAAAAGTGAAATTCAATATTCTCCAGGAAGAATTAGTCAGTCTTGGAAATCTGAGTGCAACTAGGGTCTCTTGATTAATTTGGCCGTTCTCTCTAGTCAGAAAAGACCTCAGCCACTGACCTGAGGCACACTCAATGCCGAAATGTTAGGCTGCTGTTTATACGAACCCTGGCCCTAAAGTATTTAATGAGAGGTGATTGAACTGAGACTGTCCCTTTCCACAGGGTTGAGAAATGGAGTCGTGAAACAATAAGGTTGATTTTAATCCCAGTCTACTGCAGTTGAGTTCTCTAGCATTATAGCAGTAACTTCAATAATACCCCCTTCTGAACCAGGCAAAAGCGGCTCTAGGAAGCAGGTGCTAAGCCTTCCATGCTGGTCCTGGATCCTTAACCTCAAGGAGAGATAATGAGGTCGTGGAGTTCTTGGGGACCCTGTGCTGTGGTACCAGCTTCTTTCTCCTTCATCCGGGCTCTAACCGTCAGGGGCAGACCCAGCTGGCCAAATGCTGACTGAAGACGTTTCTTTTTTCTTTCTGGAGCCCAAACAATTAAACTCAATTAAATTACTACCTGGCCTACCTACCATCTCCAGAATTTTGTCATTCCTCACAACTTGACAGCAGGATGACAGGCTCTTTCTTTCAAGATCCTCTTAAGCTCCTTTCAACAGGGAACTTAGCAGCTACCACTGAAGAACACCTTGGCATCTGCCTTCTGCTCCCCTGTCCTATTTTCTCTTCATTACCAAGGCAACAAGAGCAGGTGCCACACATAATATGTCACGCAAGGCTTATCATATCCTTAATAACTGAATAGAGACCATTATCTTTCTATTTAATCCTCTTGTGAATTCTATCCGGCTCCTCTTTCAGATATCTTTTCATGCAGTATTTATATCACCCTTTGATAATTTTTTTTAAAAAAGGTAAGGAAATAAGCTATAATTCATCAGCCACCTCCACATTTCTCTCCCTCCTGCTTATCTGCAGAAACCGCCCCCCTACACTGGGTGAATCCCAAGGCATGTTACTCATTTGGACATTCCTAATCCACACAACAATGAAGCACATCTAGATGGTCCCGTTTTGAAACCTTGGCTTCTTATTTTCTTAAAGAAATAAAGTGTTATAGATGTATTGATGTTCTTTCCATCTCTAAAATTTTATGACTTTATGAAGTGAAGACCTTATTTCTACTCTAACATTAACCTTGTAGTCCACTTCCATAAGCTGCTTTTCAAATGACCTTTCTCAGCACCTCAACCTTGAACTCCTAAATAAAAGAATGTTAAGTATTAGAGAACGAAGGAGAGAAGTGGGCAGTGTACCAAGTATCATTAAAAATACTATTGTACTATTGTATCTGTAATGACTGAGGCAGTAATTAGCCTCCACAGAAAAGCATTTCCAGGATTTCTGAAATAAGATACAAAGATGATAATCAGCATTTCCAAAAGAAAATCACTGCCAATATCTACATCAACCTTCAGTCCCTCAAGTGATGTTAGGGTGAGGGCAACAGAGATGCATTATCAATACAAGACTTGATGGCACAAATAGGTCAGCTTCTCCTCATTCATTTATTCTTTCATTCAGATGTGAACTTGTTGAATTGTTGTGTGCAATCTATAAACCCAACAGCAGACATAAGTAAGTATATTCTATGGTTCCAACCCTTGGGAAGATGGCAAACTTGTAGAGGTGAAAGATATAGCTATACAGAAAATAAAAAAGAACAATGAACAGGTTAAAGACTCACTGAGACAATAGTTCAAGAGATACCCGATGGCCGTGTATGATTAAAACCAAGTGAGAGGTTCCAACAAGAAGTGCCAGGAGTTCAAAGGAGGCGTTGAGATCAGAGGGGGAATCTGTTATGGAGCAGTGAGGTTTGAACCAAACCTTAAGAACTGCCAGTGTTGGGCCGGCCGAGTGGCGCGATGGTTAAGAACTCGCTTGGGATGCCAGAGGGCCCCGGTTCGGATCCCACATATGAGGGCCAGTGACACTGCCCCTCCACAGCTAAGATGCTGAACAACAGCTCGACCTGGAGCTGGGCTGCCATGAGTCGCCGGCGACGGCGTGGGCTGCAGTCCCTGTGGCAGTGGGTTGCCATGGGCTACCGTATGTAGCCAGCAGCCAGCGTGAGCGGCCAGCAGCCGCAGTGAGCGGCCGTCCAGAAGCCGGCAACTGATCTGCCTCGCCAGAGAAGAGCGCAATGATGGTGCCAACTTGGGCCAGTGAAGCAACATCCTCCACAACTAGATTGAAGAACAAAACGACAGCAACTTGTCTGTTCCCCTTTCCCCAATTCCCCAGCACTGTTCCCATCCCCCCAATTCCCCAATAAAAAAATCTTAAAAAAAAAAAAAAGAACTGCCAGTGTTTTGGAAGTCATGGGGATCAATGTCAACACCACCAGAGCTTATTTGGAGCCACCTGTATTCCAGGTGTTTGGTTATAGAAGATCATCAAAGGGAACACATGCTTCCAACAGAATGTGTAGCTCCAGAAACAAATGCTTGCAAATTAATAATATATGTTAGGAAATGAAATAAATATGCCTACTCTAGGGAACTGTGTGACTATTATGCAAAAGAATAATTTATTCCTAATGATAGAATAGCTTTTAAAGTCCTAAATGTCCCCTATCATGAGGTTGAAGGGGGTTTCCATCCCTCACAAGGATGTTGCACAAACAGGAAAATGAGATGATGGTTGTTCAAATCATTTGTTTGTTTAAAAAATATCTGTGCGCCTGTTAGGTGCCAGGAACTGTTGAGGTTCCAGCACTGGATAAACAGACAAAAATCCTACTTTCATGGAATCTGTATTCTAATAGGAGAGAGGGGAAGTGGCTAGATGGGCAATAAAATATCTAACCTATGGGAAGTAGTAAGTGTCATACAAATTGAACATGGAAAGAAGATGGAAAGTGATGTGGGGTTACAGTGTTAGATACATGAGGCCTCTCTGAAAAGGTAACACTGGAGCAGAGCCCTGAGTGAAGGGAGGGATGGGCCTTGTGGTATCTAGTTGTGAGAGGTAAACTTGATGAGGTCAAGGAATACTCTAGTGCCCTCCTCCACCCCCTCCCATCACCAAGGTACACCTCCTGCTAGGTCTGGAAGGCCCTCCTCTATACCTACAGATTCTATGCATCTTTTGATGCCCATGCGACAAGCAAGTATGAGAAGTTATTTTGGTGGGTGCTTACTATGTGCGCGGCGCTGTTCTAAGCATTTTATAAGTGTTACCTCATTTAATCCTCACAGCAACACAAGAAGGTAGATGCTCTAATTGTCCTTATTTTATGAGTGGACAATAGAGGCACAGAGAGGTTAAGAAACTTGTTGAAGGTCACATTGCATGTAAGTGGTAGAGTCAGGATTTGAACTCAGCAATCTGGAGCCAAGCCTGCTCTTGTGAGCATTCTGCTCTAGAGGACAAGGAGACTGCAGAAGAGTAGAAAGCCCAGGAACTCTGAGGAAGCAATAAATAAAAGAGACATCAGGTCTGGCTGAGAAAGAGACAGGAGAAAGCTTAGCAGGTCTCTGTTCTTTAAGCTCTGTGTGTTCTAAGCAGGGCTTTGTCCAGGCCACTTACTCTAATTATTATTTAGTACTCTGTCCCAAGGCCAGTCAGGGAAGCTGATGTCACCGACAGCTGAAACAGACCTCTGGGGTCCTCCCTGGGGCTCCCCTGGAAGGCAGCTGGCCAAGCAGACCAGATAGGAGGCCCACATTCACCTCTTGATTTTGAACCAACGACTTTCAATTATCACCTCTTGAACTCTGATTCAATTTATGAACAGCACTAACATTTTCCAAATGCCTGTGGGAGTTTGTTGAGTTAACCCGAGTGACTCATTATTATGGCATCAGCTTATTTTCCTCTCCTTCCCTGGGATGAGACACCCTCTTCCACCCACCCAGGGGGAGGGGAGAGGAGCAGACTCCTCTCTTACTAGAGTCTTCCCATCCCAGTGGGTCGATGTTTCTCAGGCCCACAGAGTAATGGTTTTCCTGGAGTCCGAGGCCTGGGTGGCTCTAGTACTTTACTTGCCTAGGCCACTTTGAGGGTGTGTGTGTGTGTGTGTGTGTGTGTGTGTGTCATCAATGTCAGGGCAACTTCAGACATTGAGACAAATGAGGGCGGGTCAAGGGCATTAGACTCTGGGGGCTGGGCGCTGTGTGGTGGGAAGGATGGTGAGGAGAGTGGAGGACTGCTGGATTCAGTGTCTTTTCTGCAGGTAAATGTATTATAGTTTACTAAACAGATTTCTTAAAGAGGGTACAGGCAGTTGGGGTGTTGGGGTGGGGAGAGAAGATACCACAAACAAACAAACAAACAAACAAACAAATCAAAAGTCAGTGAGCATTTAGCTTCTAATAGCACTGCACTAAGAAACTAGTGAAATCCCTAACGGGAAATGCTAAAGAGAAGTATCTCTGCCCTGCTCTTGTACATTTGTGGGGGAAAAAGTCATAGCACTTTCTGTTTTAAATGGGGCCTCCATTTGGAAGGCTGGAGAAAGGAGATAAAAACCAGCAGGAGGATATTTTGGTGATGGGGGTGGGATCATCTGCAGCCTTGCTCCTCACCCCAAATCTCCTCCGCCACCTCAACCTCTCCCTGCCCTCTGCAGTTTTCCTAGACAGTCAGCAAGCTTTGGACTGTCCACGAACCCATAGCCAGCACCCCCAGCCTAGTGGCCCTTCCCTACTTGGAGAGGCAGCGTGTTGTGCAATTTGAGAGAACTCCTTTTAGGCAGGTACCACATGGACCACCCCCACCCAGCAGTTGTGTCAGGTGCCTTCTGCTTGGGTACCACACCCTAAGGGTCATGGGATAAACCCACATTTCCTCTCTGTGAGCCCCGGGTGCTCAAGCTCTGATCTTACTACATTTCCTACCTCCCTTCTCTCTTTTATTTCCAAGCTGTCCCCCAACCCACCTTAGTTCTGGAAAAGTCTACCTCTACTGTGGGACTGCCTAGTGGAAGAAGGAATATTTCCATAGAGAGCTTTAACATTCACATCTCAAGGCCAAGACACAAGGCTAAAAAGAAATTGGGCATGTTATAGAGAAGCCCACCTGTGTTGAGTGAGGATGTTCCTGGAGTTCCTTGGGTGGGGATTTCAAACTGGGAGAGCCAAATTGCTGTCCTTCAGGCCTCCTAACATCACCCCTCCATGTGCCTCCCTTTATTTGTTTAGCACTAACCAGTGAGTGACTACAAGCAAGTTACCTAACCATTCTGTCCCAAGTCTCCACCTCTGCAAAGTGAGATCTTCCCAGTGGGAGCATCATACTGAGTGAATCAGTTCTGCATCCTACAGGCCTGTCCCTAAATATCTCTAAGGGCCTCTTTGCCCGCACCCCCAGGTATTTCCTAACACCCATGGGAGAAAGGTGCCACCTGTGGAAAACCACCTCAGGAGATCTTGGATTCTTGGTGACTCAAACGCTAACCATTATATGTGAATCAAGATACAGTACAATACATAAATTAATTTTTAGTTCATCTTACACATTTGGAGTTAGGGCCTCTCTAATTACCTATGCAAATCTAAAGAAGATGCAAATCTGGATCCCAAATTAGATGAAAGAATTCCATCCTATTCAGGTTACAGAATTTCAAGTATTTCATTGACTCAATCATTAGACACCATCGGATCAGGAAGTTCCAAAATTTCTAACTACTGTATATACTAAATGGTATAGGTGTTCCTAAAATATCCACACCGGAAAAAGCTCCTTTGCTTATCCCAAATCCAATTTCCCCTGATTAAATGACTTTCTCATTTCGACAGAGAACTGTTAAACCAACCATGCAAACTATCCAGGCCCCACAGACCCAGGAGGAGAAAGAAATTAGATGACATTTAGTAAGTCGACCCTTAGCCAAGTAACTGCACCAAGATGAATGCAGCCCACACAGTTTTTGTTAACCAAACCCCATTTTCTCTTTGAGTTGTATATCTTATAATCATGTCATTCAAGGTTGTCATTTCCAAGGTCATCCTTGTCCATGTAACTGTCCTTCTTTGGGAATTCTTGACAGGCCAGATCAGATGCTTTTATAATTTTTAGAAAGTTCTTTCTCATATAAAATTGGAATCTGCCTTCCTGTGATGAATACCTTATCCTTTACCTGGTTCTGACCTTGGGAACACCATGGGGTGAGTCTCTGCTCTTGCCAGTGGCACCCTGGTGACAACTAGGTAAGCCCCTTTAGTCTGGCTTACCGGGTATCTTCCCTGTTCCTTCAAGGTTTCTCTTAGCCACAGTTCCAGACCCTTTTCCTTGGTGATTCCCTGCCTATGTATGTGTTCTAATTACCAAGGTGTCTCCGAAATGAAAATCTGAATACCCTCCTTTCAGCATAGCCTGATACTACATGTCCCAAAGTGTGTTCTCAGGAATACCAGCCCTGTGCAATGTCACCCAATCCACCCCCAAACATGGGAAAAACAAACTTTATCCTTAGAGAGTCTCAAAACAAGGGAGTATGTTAGAGCTCTGAGTAGTCGTGAAGAAAACCTGAGCAGTGGTGTTTAAGCCAATGGCCCGCAATGACATTTGACTTGAAGACTCTATTTCCCCCCACATAACACAATCCCGAGAAACGCTGGTCATGTTCACTTTGACTGACCTCCAGCTAGCTAAGCCTCATAACACTCCATTATATTTCTCTACGCCTCTCTCTTTTGCCTTACCTACCTTATCCCACCCTCAGCCTCCTTGACCTGCAGGATCTCATAACATAAAAACAAAAAACTTTAAAAAAGAGAGAGAATTTAATGCAATAGCTAATTCTATTTAGTTCTATTCCTTCTTAAAGCAAAATATCCTTTTGGAGTATAATTAATCAAGTCCATAATTTTCCTGTTTTGTACATGTGAACTTCAGTAGACTACACTTTCATCTCTTCAGTAAACCCTGTAATACAATTATTGGGTCGTCGGGAAAGTCATGACGTATTTTTCTATGTTTTTCAATGCAAAAATGCGTCATGACTTTCCCGACAACCCAATAAAATTCAATGCTACCACCTATCACAAGGATGTGTTTTTAGGCGACTGATGTTTGTTATTAAATTCACAGACAAATATGAATGGCAAGGAGAAAATTGAAAACATTTCTACTTTTAGCAGGTACGGTGTATCTGAATCTATTCAGTTAAAGCATTTTTTTTTTTGCCTTTCACAAAAGATTTTATGTATAATACTTTTCCTATGCACTTGGCAGCTAGCTACTTAAAGAAACCCCATAACATAGCGAAGCGTTTGCAAATTAGGTAAACATTCTGTCATGCATCTGTTTTGTGGGTTCAGATGTTTATATACTTATTGAGGGCATTCTGCTCTGGGTTTTTAATGCACAGGGGACAGCCCTGTGCACAATGGGTCCAATAAGGCTTTGTTGAAGAAATGGGCCAAGTGAGTGTATCAAAGGTTCAAAGGCGGGCCTGCCACGATTGTGCCACAGGGCCAAATATTCGTCCTTCTGGAGTCAAGCATTTGGGGAGTGGGCTCCCAGGAGTTCCATGTGAAAAGCCACCATGTGACAAGGGAGGTGTAATGCCAGTCCTTGCCAGCCCCTGCTTCTCTTCCTGAACCTCCTGTTCTACCTCTCAATGAAAGCAGAATAAGGTACTGGGGTTAAGAACCCAGGCTCTAAAAAAAAAACCAAAACTGCTACCTGTGGGTCAGTCTTCTAATTCAGCGAACACCTAAAAAAAAAATAACAATAAAAGCCAGGCTCTGGGGCCAGTTTCCTGGCTTCATATACTAGTTCCACTGCTTGTTAGCTTTCTAACCTTTAGCAAATGAAATCTCTCTGTGCCTCAGTTTCCTTATCTGTAACATGCAATGACCTCATAGGGCCATTACAGGGATTAAATGAGTGAATACCTGCTTGGTTCTTAGAACAGGGCCTGGCACGGGGCTCAGGAAGTGTTAGTGAGGGCTCTCACATTTTCCTTTCCTCAGTGTGATCTCACATCCATCCACTGCTTTCCATTTCAACGCTAACACCTAAGATTGGACCTCCATTACTTCTCATCTGGATCACTCAGCATCCACCTCCAGGCTCCCTCCCATCAACTGTACACACTGGCGCAAGAGTCAGCTTCCCAAAGGGTTTATCCCTTGCAGGAGCTCCCTTCCTTCGTTGGGATTAGAGTGATTTACGGTACGCGCCTCATATCCACTTCCAAGATGAAAGTCCTTTAAGAGCATCCACCCCAGCCTGCTTCACATCTACAGCCCCACAGGACATTGCCCATCTCAGATGCTCGGTAATTATGCATCAGCTTGGAAAATGCTCCGGAGCAAGACTCTAAAGGAATAGGCGTGAGTCATACTGGGGATAAGGGAGTTAGGAAAGTTTCAGAGGAAGGCCTTCATGTGTGAAAGGCATGATAGAAGCGAGGCTACAGGCAGCCCCACATGCTGTCCCTGCGCCCTGAAAGTGCTGCCTGGAAAGGGGACACACTGAACCGCGGGAGACCCTGAAGGTGGACACCCCAGTTCAATTATCAGCAGTGTCTCTAAGCAGGACGCACCTTTATTGTTTCACCAAATTAGATGCCAAGAAGCAAAGACCCTTAATCAACAACTTAGTGCTGCCCCATGCACTACTTGCTAGTAATATTTCCCATTTGTTCAAAGACTAGAGACGAAGTTCCTCATGTTGCGAATGAATGGAGTAGAGAGAAAGAGCTTGTAGGTGTGGTTATCCTAATCCTGGAGCATCTATTGAAGTATCACTTTGTGCCTGAGACATTCACAACTACCTGCTAATACTAACTCAGCACTGGACACCAAACTTCTTTGGGGTTGTCAGTGCCAAGTGTTATTATATTTGCATTCTTCCAATGGAGACAAAGGACGTTCAAAATTAAGTAATTTTTCAAAACCCCACAGGAGACAATTTAGATGGTGACTGACAATCCAAACCTGTCAACTTGTCAGTTCATCATTCCATCGACAAATGTTTTTTAACCAAATTTGAGAAAGACTGTAATTCTAACAAAAGGCAGTTTCCATGAGGGATTCATAAAGAATAAAGGTAGTGGTGCAATAAGTTCCCCATTTCACACACACACACAAAAGTCAGAGTTAGTGTTCAGTCATTCACTTCTTTTTTTTTTTTTAAAGATTTTTTTTTTAATTGGGGAATTGGGGGGATGGGAACAGAGCTGGGGAATTGGGGAGGGAGAACAGACAAGTTGCTGTCGTTTTTTGTTCTTCAGTCTAGTTGTGGAGGACGTTGCTTCACTGGCCCAAGTTGGCACCATCATTGCGCTCTTCCCGGGCGAGGCAGATCAGTTGCCGGCTTCTGGACGGCCGCTCACTGCTGCTGCTGGCCGCTCATGCTGGCTGCTGGCTACACACGGTAGCCCTTGGCAACCCACTGCCACAGGGGCTGCAGCCTATGCTGTCCCCAGCGACTCAAGGCAACCCAGCTCCAGGTTGAGCTGTTGTTCAGCATCTTAGCTGTAGAGGGCAGTGTCACCGGCCCTCATATGTGGGATCCGAACCGGGGCCCTCTGGCATCCCAAGCCAGTTCTTAACCATCGCGCCACTCGGCCGGCCCAGTCATTCACTTCTTTAACACAAGTATTCATTTAGTGCCAGAGACATCCCAAAGCAGAGATGGATCATCTGCTAAACGAAGGCCACGGCTTTAAGGAGACAAGAGGATGGGGGAAGCTGTGACAGCTGCAGAGGATGGTGGGACCTTCTCTGGTCCAAAGGATGGGTAGCATTTGGAGTGGCACAGAGAGATGGAGGTGGAAGGGCAGGCCTGGCCTGGAGGCCAGCAGCTATGGTTTGTTGGTGATTCTATCAAAAGCTTAAGGAAGTTGGGTTGGAAAGCTCCGTTCTAACACATAGTACTGAATGGCAATTCATACACATTTGGCAATGAAAAGATCTCCATTGCCTGTTGCCTGTGTCTCAATGCAGACACTGCCACTTCCTGGCTCTCTGGACTGAATTTAACCCTACCCCACCCCCACCCCCTGCCAGAACCTGACAGCGGTAGGTAGGAGAGATAAGGAACTTGAAACATGCGATACAGTATTACCTGCTGAGAGGTAACCAGTAAAATCAACACATAATGCACAATCCTAGCTTCAGAAGTCCCCTTAAAACAGTGGGTGTCTCTCAAATAAACAGCACTCGGAAAGAACTTGGCCCATCTGATTAAGGCTCAACAGAAGAAGAAAGAGACAGAAGAAAAAGAGAAACAACAATGGCCTGTAAGTGGCTACTATTACACTCCCACCAATACACCAGCCCTCCCCAACCAGGCCCAGCAGAAGCTGCTACTTTATCACATGCTCTTGCCCATGTGCCTAAAAATGGCTCCAGAATTTTTCTCAGCACAGCATCCCAGGCAGGTGCTACCAACTGGATTGGCGCTGACATGAGCAATGAGGAGGCTCATTTTCTATTTCAATGTTGTTTAATCAGCAATTTGCAACAAATGTGATGCTCTTGGCTATGGGGCATGAATGGTTCATCAGGCCTTACCACAGTTTTGATGACGTATTCTTCAAGAATTTCGCCCCTTGTTTCTCTGATTGCATGTTTTCCAGAGCACTGTTATAACTGACTTGAACTTTAGATTTTTTAAATAAGACAGGATTCACTGACCAGAGAACACAAGTGAACAAGAACACACACACACACACACACACACACTGAAAAACCAGAGAAGTCATATTTCTCATTGTAAAGTTGGCAGGTTGATGTCAACACCAGATTCCTGTGAGTTGGATTAGCATTAAGTTAGTTACCAAAACCTGCTGTCCTCTACTCGTGCCTCAAAATCAAGCTATGGGCTCCTCAAGTTGAGGACCAGATCCCAGGCCACAGGGCTCCCTTATGAGCATCTGTCGATAACCCCAGACGACAATCTTATTTCCTCACTCTTCCTGAATGCAACAAGACTCAGTTTCCTCACCTGTAAAGTGGGTGCTAATTCCTATATGGCTGCGGTGAGCATTAAATGATCTGAGGTACGTAAATCACATAGCATCATGGCTGGTACACAGTAGCTACTCAATAATGTTCATTGTCTGCCATTCCCCTTAACTAGAACCTCATCAATTCTCACCTGGAGAGCAGTAATATTTTCCCAACCGATTTCCACTCCCTGCTACTCCAATGATGCCTTTTCCTCAACCCTGCCAGAATGAGCTTCCTGATCATCACGCTTTCCCACTCAAAACCCTCTACTGGCGTTCCAACACCTGTAGAATAAAGTCCAAAGTCTTAGGCTGACATTCAGAATCTTTTACAGTCTAGCCCCTGCCTACCTCTTCATCCTCATCTCCCACCACCCACCTGTCCCTAAACACCTGGATCATGCACCTTTTCCAGACACATGAGGCACTTCTACACTTTCCGTACTTCTGATCATGCTTTTTATGCTGCCAGCACTTTACCAATCTCTGCTTTGTAAAATTTTACTAATCCTTCAAGGCCCGTTCAAAGTTCTCTTTCCCTCCAAAGCTTCCCTGACAAACTCCCTTTCAACAGAAAACAGAATTAATTCTTCCCCACTCAACCTCCCACTAATATAGCACTTACCTGAACTGAAGCTATGAAAAGGAAGGAAGATCGTTTTTAAATTTCCAAAGTTTTTAGGATGTTAAAAGCTATTGATTCAGAGAAAAGCATGTGATTCCAAAAAAATTATAATAACCAACAGTTCCTAATATGCCCATTTTCAATTTCATGTACTCCTCACGACAACCCTAGGACAACCACTGTTGTCTCCAGTTTACAGATGAGGAAATGGAGGTATGGGGACAGTTTATAGCTGGTCCACTGGCACCATCTTGAAAGTGGTAGAGCAGAGATTCAAATCCAGGTGTCTGGCTGCAGAGCCCACCAGCTGAATCACTGTGGTCAGATTGTCAGCCCTTAGTGTTTGTTGGGCAAGTCTACCTCCACTGTACAGTTTGAGCATTGGGAGTGCAAACTAGTGGGGAAACAGGCATATAAAGTCATTTCAGCACAACTAGTACGTAAGGTGAGGAAGATACACACCTGTGGGCATCAAAAACCAAACAATCCAATTTAAAAATTGGCAGACCGTTTCAACAGTCATTTCTCCAAAGAAGACATACGGATGGCCAAAAGACATATCAAGAGATGGTCAACATCACTAATCATCAGGGATGTGCAAATCAAAACCACAATGAGGTACCACCTCACGTCTGTTGGAATGGCTATCATCAAAAAGTCAAACAACAAATGTGGGCAAGGATGTGCACTATTGGTGGGATTGCAAATTGGTGCAGCCACTATGCAAAACAGCATGGAGGTTCCTCAAAAAATTAAAAATAGAACTACCTTATGACCCAGCAATTCCGCTTCTGGGTATATATCCAAAGAAAACAAAAACACTAATTTGAAAAGATATATGCACCCCAATGTTCATTGCAATATTACAATACAATAGCCGAGATATGGAGGAAACACAGGTACCTGTCAATAGGTGAGTGCATGAAGAAGATGTACATACACACAATGGAATATTGCTCAGCCATAAGAAATGAAATCTTACTATTTGCAACAACATGGATGGACCTAGAGGATATTATGCTAAGTGAAATAAATTAGAGGACAAATACCAGATGACTTCACTTATACGTGGAATCTAAACAATCAAAACAAAATAGAAACAGATTCATAGATATAGAGAACAAATTGATGGTTGCCAGAGGAGAGGCGGGTGGGGAGATGGGTGAAAAAGGTGAAAGGGAATAAGAGGTATGAATTTCCAGTTATAAAATAAATAAGTAACAGAGATGTAATGTACAACATAGGGAATATAGTCAGTAACATCATAGTAACTTTGTACAGTGACAGACGATTACTAGACTTATTATGGTGATTACTTCACTAGGTATATAAATGTTTAATAACTATTCTGTATACATGAAATTCATATAATATTGTCTGTTAACTATACTTTAGTAAAAAAAAATTAAAAGAATTAGTTCTTTGCATCTGTAAAATTCAAGATCCTATTATAAAGGCGTAAGTGTATGCAATTAATAGAAGACTTTTAGAGATCAAAACCATTTTAAGTATCTAAGGAATAATCTCTAATGGTGGAACTTCAGGCTTTCCAGAAGGTCGATGGTGAAGGTATTGGAGTCCTAGGGGATTCTGATGGTACCTTCAAATCACACCCTGTAGACAGAAACTAGCCAGCTCTGGAGAGACTCAGAGAGGGACTCGCAGCCCTAGCCATTCCCTTCCTTTGGAAAAAAAAGAAAACCACAGGTACAAACTATAGCCTGACCTACCCCACTGGGAGGAGAGGCTGCCAGAGTGGGAAGATGAATGGGGCTTACAATGGGTTTTCTGAGTAGCTGGAACCTGTTCCATTGTTTGCAAATCATCAGCAACCTTGATCACTGGCTGAGAATAAGGAGGATTGGACCCAAGCCAGCTTTTTTCAGCCTTTACAGGCACTAGCTTTCCAAAGGAAATTGAAACCAGGTGCTCTTTCTTACAAAAGATTGCTTTACAGTCCACTCCTGGAAAGGGCACAGCAGTTTTCTGTGCCCTTTGGTAATTCTGACCAATATCATTCCAGGGAGGATCAGACAGGTTTCCTGCTGCCTTCTCAGTCTCCTGGTGACAACTGGTGCCTGCAGCTTCCTCAGGAGGGAACATGTTTCAGCACACTGTCCCCCTCCCAGGCTCCCCCGCCCCTCAAGAGAGAAGGGCTGGGGGCAGGGGTTGTTGCCGTATTTTGTTTTCACTAATCTCTCTATAAACAAGTTTCCCCTTCAAGCAATCCACTCTGTCTCCGTTCCCAGACCACCGTTCACTCCAGGCTAACAGATTTCTGGGGCTGGTTGGTCAGGCCCATTAGCAGTGGGACCACTTCCTCCCTTAACGTGCCTTCCTTCCTTCCTGTGCTGTGATGGTAAATTCAGGGGATAAATCAGCCTCTACTAGACAGCAGGTCACAGAGGGGTGGTGGTGGTCAAGGGTGAGGGGGACGCAGGGGAGGAGACAATTCTATTTCTCACTAGATCTCTAATTGTTTGTCACTGCCTGTCAGAAAATGGTGACAAATTCTGAACCTGGCCTGGGCAGGTTTACACCACCCTCAGTTCAGATTAGACGTGTCAGAGAAGCCAGGGCGCTTGGCCAGCTGGGGCATTCGGGCTGTGACCACTGACCTCTGCACAGGGCCTGCTGGAGATTTATTTTCCAAATAAATGACCCAATACATTCCTAACAGTCAGTCAGTGCAGCAGTTTGGGCAAGTGAAGGGGGAGCAAGAGCTCCGATTCATTCATTGGTTTGAAATGACTTCATTTAACAAATATATTTTTTCAGCCCCATGTTTAAGACCTTGGTCGATGCCGGGGGGGAATAGAAATGACTGAAAGATGAGTCAGCCAGGGCTGCTGCCCCCAGCTTGTAGGGGATGACATACATGTAAATCAGTGTCAAGATGCAGAAAATGTGAACGGCCTTATGGGAGGTTCCAATAAACTACCCGGAGAGTTCAGAGGAAGGAGAAATGATCTTGTGGATTAAAAAAAAAATCCCAAGAGCGAAGTGTCTAAAACGTCATACACACAAACCAACTAGAACCATTCATTTTGTGTGTGTGTGTGTGTGTGTGTGTGT
>NW_017731481.1:1601656-1606780 GCF_001890085.2 Hipposideros armiger
GTAATTTTAAACATTTCGTTCATAAACCATTCCTTATTCTGCAAAACGCCAGGCTTGTTTTTGGGTCTGGAGACAGTTCCTGTGTCCCCATCAGTCACATCCCTGTGGTCTGAGATCTATTACGGGCAACCTCTTAGACTCACTATACAGCTGTGGCCTGGGGTTGCCCAGTGAAAGCAAAAGACACTTGACCTTAACCTGGCTCATGCTGCTGGTGAACTAAAAGTGGGAGTCCTGGGGGTTCCTCCACAGACCCTCCCCCGCTTCTGGGGGGGGAAAAAAAATCAATCATCAGGACAGCGAATTATGAAGATACCAAACCACTAAAAGCAGTTCCCACTTAACATTGCTTCCCTGCACTCAAAGACTTTTAGATCGGTAGACGAGTAGATGCTCTTTCTGCCCACTACACTAGGGTCCCTCTGAGCATGTGGTCTGGGGTCCAACTCTGACTTCTGAATTTCCCACCAAAACCTTGAACCTCACCCTGACACAGGACACTTTAAAAACAGCAAAGCCAGCAGCGCTGCTAGACAGTGATATGTCCTATCATCACAGGGAGGTGGTGGCGGGCATAAGTAACCCTCTGTCGCGCTCCATTATCACTTTAAAAATATCCATCAGACCCTATCTCCCAGAGCCACTCTGATGCGTTTGGCCCTTCTTCCTTTGACTTTTCTCCCTCCAGTTAGTTAGCAACATAAACCCAAATTTCAGTGTTTCAAGTACCGAGAAGATGTTGACAACGAGGTGACTGGCTTTTATGGGTATTGGAGAAAACCAGCTTCCGATAGGGGTGACCCAGGACCCCCAAAAGAGCAGCCCACTCTCACAGGTGCCCGTATTCTCTCCCTCTGGGTCACTGGCCTATGATAACACACCTGAAAAACACACTGCTCAGTAGAGTCAAAGGAAAGCTTCTAGAATCTCAATAGACAGACCAAAGGAATAGACTAATCCAAAGCTAGTTCTTCCCAACCTCTAAAGCAGAGAGAACATAATTCAGAGATCTAGGCAGGTGGAACTCAATTTGACAGCAAATCTCTGGCTGTAAAAAGTAGGAACTGGATTAATTGAGTCAAGCAGAGGCCACCTGCTACCTTCAGCATCAAAGCAAATGAGTGCTGATGTAATAATAAAGCACAGAGCTGCTCTAGGTGACACAGGCTTTCAAGTCCCCAGGACTGCCTCGCGCCTCCTGTCTCATTGTTCCCAAGCCCGACCCCCTTCCCTTGGAGCAGCTGCTCAAGAACTCACTTTGCAGAAGCCCATCGGGCAGGGCATGCCGGTCCCTCACCAGATCCCTCCAAGGGTCAGCTGTGTTTTGCGGCAGGAACAGCTGGGGCTGCGGACGGCACCGCTGCACTGCCAGGACCTGGGACATCTGGGGCCTCGGACAGGCCTTATCAGCAGCAGAGGAGCGGGAAGAAGGGAGGCCCCTGCCTGGGTCGTGCAGATTACAGACATGACCCGGTCTGCTCCAGTTCAACCCGCTCAACCCGTCCCATGCACCAGCCATCGACCTGTGCAGTCCCTGCCAAGGGCCCCCTTGGGCACGAGCAAGGCACAGGCAGCCCCTCTGAGAGCCGCACTGCCGGGAGTCAAAGGGAGCACCTGCCCACTGCCTCTCCCTCTCCGCTGGCTGCGAAGTTTGAGGGGCAGGAGTCCTCCAGAGGCCAGGCTACCTGGAGAAGGACAAAGCCTCCTGGGGGAGACAAAGCCCCCAGGTGAGGGCAGCATTCCTTCCATGGGCAAAGGACTCTGGGGAGCCACTGGCCTTCTCTGCTTAACCAGCTCTGGCTCTGCAGGACCCTGGGCTCTGGCCCTCTATTTTTTACAAGCTTTACAAGGGATCCGTGTTCCTTAACTGCTGGTTCGCAGGGAATCTGGGCACAATCTTAATAATACTGGGACAAAAAGAACAACGTTCGTGGGAACCAGAGGTAAGTCACCATAAACAGTGGTTAGGAGGGTAGGGGGGCCAAGGCAGCTCCCCACATCCTGCTGCCAGGACATTGGGGCTGCCCACTGAGCCCAGGCTGGGCCCAACCAAGGCCAAGCTCCTGCTGGCCTGGCTTGGGAAGGCTTCCTTTGCAACATTCGTCCATCGCACAATGGGATGAGGTGGCATCCACCCAGAGTGGCTTTATCCGGTGAGAACACTGTGCCCTGGAGTAGCAGCTGGTGGCTGGCAGAGGGAATGGATGGCCCAAAGGAACTGAAACATGAGGCAGTTGCCCAGGGGTCTAGGCATGGCCTCACCTACATAGGGGCTGCTGCTTACATGTAATGCATCCATGTTTTTGTTTCTTGATATGTATTGACAACATTGGTTTCCGTCCTGCCTGAGCCTTCCTCACATGCCTCTTAGCCTCCTGCTGGGCTGAGGCTGGTCCAGGTCCCCTGACAGGCAGCCATCTGGCTTCAGAGCTGTCTTGCAGATTCAAATGGGCCCTGCTGTGAAGGCACAGCTGCAGTAGAAAACGCCAAGGGCCGCTCCATGACCCTCTATTTTCCACAGCAGCTGGAAAGCCCCCCAGTGAAGCTGGGGCCATCTCTGAGCTGACCAGCACCTGACGTGGTATGGGGAAGGCAAAGCAGGGTCTAGGTTACATTTCTACTAAAAATAACCAACACAGTCATTATAGCACAAGTCCTTTTGAAGCACAGAATTCAAAACAATGGCCTTTCTTTCTTCCTTTTCTTTTTCCTTCTTTTTTCTTTCTTTCTTTCTTTCTTTTTTTTTTTTTTTTGACAGGGCCAGAAAACTAAAACATAAAAAAGAAGCAGGTTGGGCCAGCCGAGTGGCTCGTTGGTTGAGAATTGGCTTGGAAGTGCGAGCTCTGAGCAGCAGGACCGCCAGTTCGGATCCCANCCATTAATTTTTGACTGCAGGTTTGTGACCAAATTAGTGAGCTGTAATCATTTGTGAGTTGTTTAGCAAATAGTTTGTTGATCATTCGTGAATGCAGCGGACACTTAATGAGCACCTACTAAGTGCCAGGCTACGTGTCAAGGATATAACCATGAACAAGACAAGCACAACCACCCCGGCGTGGAGCTTACAAATATAATATAAAAATGTCCAAGCGCAGCCTATTGAAGGAACTGACAGGCGGGAGCAATTGTGGGAGCGCGGAGTAGGAAGCAGGGTGGGAAGATGGCAGGCCAGGCAGGAGGGGTCACGGTGAGGAGTCTGGACTCTATCCCAAAAACAACCTGAAGCCATTGAAGGTTTAAAGCAGGGGAATGACACGGGGAGATCTGCTTTTCTACAGATCACCTCAGTTGTGTGTAAAGAAGGGATCCTAGGAAGCCAGACCACCTATGGGAAGACCATTAATACCTTATGAAACTCAGAGCAAATTCAAGGTTCCCCCTCCATGGCAACTCCGCTTTCCCATGCTTACACCTGATAAACTTTCTCGACCGCTAGTGTTCCAGAACCGAGCCCAGGTCCAAAGAAAACAAAGAAGGATCGTCAGCTGCTATGATTACAAATTACTGTACTGCACATGAATTGTGACGTCATAATAGCTTCCGCTTCCTTTTTAATTTCACCCACGGTAATTTTTTAAAGTATAGAGCACCTGTGGCACTATTTATTTTCTCATTAAATTGGAAAGTGTAAGGGAGAAGAGGATTATCAATACCAGGGTATGGCCATGAACCACGATATTATGCGTAACTATGACAAAAACCTGCCCTGGGTACCCCCCAAAACAAGGTTGAGGTCAGGGACAACTCCACTTGCCACACTATGTTACGTTGTTCTATTTGGTAGCTCGTTCCTGGGATTTTGGTTTCAAAGACCTTAGGAAGTCACAGGTACAGAGAGAAATTAAATCATACCAACTGTCTAATCCCAAGACTGTCTAATGCTTTCTGGCTTGCTCAGGGTAGAAGTAATGTCCTTACAACGATGTACAAGGCCCTACATATTCTACGCCCCATCCCCTTCTCAATATCTCGCTTCTGCCACCTCTCTGACCTCACCCTCTCCTATACTGCCCTCCCCCCCCCTCCATACCGGCCTCCTGGTTCTCCCCACAGCACATGCCTGCCTCAGGACCTTTGCACTGGTTATTTCCTCCAGAGTTGTGCATGGCTCTCTCCCTCACCTCCTTTAAGTCTTTGCTCAAAGTGTTTTTTTGTTTTGTTTTGTTTTTTGAAGAGATGTGAAAAACAATATTCTTTATTCTCAAGAACACTGCTAACCAAGATCATCATGTGTGTCAGTTCCTGTAGCACATTTAACTAGTCATCTTACAAAAGTTTCCCAAAAAATCAGAATAGACAAATACAATCACTAGCAATTTGACATAAGAAATCCTGGCTACCCAAAGAAGGTCTAAGATGTCATCCAACCACCTGGGTCAGCCAGAAAGAAAAGCAACCGACCCACTACTGTAACAGTCTGGCTCACGCAGCACAGGCAAGTATCAGGAATTCTGTTAGATTCTAAAGGTAATCCATCTCAACAGTGGTGATATAACTGAGAAATCTGTAGCTTCTGATAATCAAAGCTTAATGTTTAAGATTTTTGACATTAAATTTTAATCCTGTTAATGGTCATGTGGAATCTAACTTTGAAACACAACAGCCAAAGTAAACAGCACTGAGGCTCTCTTAGAATGCCTTATTTAAATTGCACAACTTGCCACATTTCTTATCTCCCTTGCCTGCTCCCTGCCCCACAGCACTTATCTTTTAATAAATGAGTGCCCATTTATTCTGTATGGAGTCTGTCTCTTTGGCCAGCTGGAATGTAAGCCCCACAGGGCAGGGGTTTGTGTCTTTGTTCAGGGCTGTGTTTCCAGTGCCTACAGCAGTACCCTACGCAAGCAGGTATGTGATGAATGTTTGCTAAATGTTAACAAACCTTCAGGACAAAGATTTTAAGTTACTTTACCTTTAGGAAGCACTCTTTTATCTTTCTTACCTTCTTTCTTTTATTTTTTTTTTTTTAGTAATAAAACAAAAAACCCCAGTCTTTCTAAATATGTTTCACTTAGATTAAACTCAAAATAAATTAGCTGATTTTGCAAAGATGCTGGCCAAATCATGTTGGGGTAAGGGGTAGCAACCAGAGTTTAAAAACTAATTACAGGGCCGGCTGAGTGG
>NW_017731481.1:1610275-1673530 GCF_001890085.2 Hipposideros armiger
GAGAATTGGCTTGGAAGTGCGAGCTCTGAGCAGCAGGACCGCCAGTTCGGATCCCACATGGGCCAGTGATGCCACTGTGCCTTCTACAGCTAAGATGGTGAACAACAGCTCAACCTGGAGCTGGGCTGCCGTGAGTCACCAGCGACGGCATAGGCTGCAGCGGGGCTTTAGTGGGCTGCCTGAGCTACCATGTGGCCGGCAGCCAGCATGAGTGGCTGGCAGGCTGCCATGAGCCGCCGTGAGTGGCCATCCAGTGGCCAGCGAGCAACTGCCTCACCCAGGAAGAGCGCAATGATAACACCAACATGGGCCAGTGAAGCGATGTCCTCCACAACTAAACTGAAGAACAAAAGGACAGCAACTTGTCTGTTCCCCTTCCCCGATTCCCCAACGCTGTTTCCTCCCCCAATTCCCCAATAAAATTTTTTTTTTTTTTTAAAGAAGCAGGTCATGGTAGGTGTGATTTCAAACAACTCTACCTCAGGACAAATGGTCTTATTTGGTAACAAAGATTGGGCGAGGCTAGTTCACGATGGCAGAGTGTGGCCCTGCACCCCACTCTCAGATATAGGAATGAGTTTGGAATTAGAGCAGAAATGGTACATGGCAAGTGCTCAATAAAGGTTTCTGGAGTGGATCCATGTTTGTCACCAGCCGGGTGACAAGAGCAAGAAGCCATTTCACCATCCAGGGAAGAGGAGAAACAATATTTTTCTCTTTAGAGTTCCCAAGTTCTGAGGAGAAAATGCCAGCAAGTAGTCATAGAGTGGAACAATGATTTAGAAAATGCTCTGTATGTAGAAACTGCAATTTCAAATCTTTGGCAAGGACAGATGGTCAGGCAGGCTTGATTCTGCGAGGTCCTTGTGTGGGGCTTCCAGTGGCAAGATAGTCCCTGAGTCCTGAAACTCCAGCAGCTCAGCAGCTCCAGGAACCAAAGCACCTCAGAATTTAACCCCAGAACAGGGCCCTCCAGGTAACATAAGGCTATTGTCCTGTGTATACATCAGAAAGGAAAAAAGGCCAGACACACGAGAGACAAACCAAACCACCAGGCTAAAAGGAACTGGGCCAGTCATGCAAACAGCTTGATTTTAAAAGAACTGGACTCATGATGGGCTGGAGACCCCTAAACTCACCCCTAGATCAGTATTTCCTGTGACAATCAGGCTAAGGATGGGCACATTATATGATTTGGGTTGAAGTGATATTTGTCACTCCCTTGTCAGCAAATTGCTCCCAAGAGCTTCCACGAGTTCTCTGATCTAAATGCCCTTCTTCTTAATTTCAGAAGCCACAAGAGATGTCCCAACTTGTGAAATGCAAGGCCAGGCTATTTCAGGACTGTGAGGATCCCCACTTCCCCTGCCAAGGCCTTCACAAGGCCCTCTCCTTTTTGTTTCATTTATTTGTTTATGTAGAAGCATATACACAGTGCTTACTATGCACCAGGCATGGTTCTAATCACTTGGCATTCACTCATATAATCCTTTTAATTGCTCTGTAACTTATTCACTATCATTAGGCCCAGTTTACAGATGAGGAAACTGAAGCACAGAGAGATCACGAAACCTACTTACTCAAGAAGCAGCAGAGCCAGTTTCCAACCCAGTAGTCTGGATCTACGGCCTGGAGGCCAAGTTCACCATTTCCCTTTGGGATTAACACTTGGCTCACAGTTAGCCCATCCATTTCCCTTAATAAGTATGGGATGCAACAACTGGTTATTGACTGTTTCAAGTGTTCTTGTCTCAGTGATCTCTAATAAATAAATAATTCGATAGAAGACGGTTTTTTTATTATAAAAATAATGACATCCTCATTGACAAAAAAATGAAAAATAGAGGGTACTGCATATAATCTCAGTCCCCCCAATATTTTCATGTATTTCTCTCCAGCCTCTCTTTCTATGCATATTTCTCTTACTTTAATGTTTTATTATGAAGTATTTCAAACAAAAAGAAAATTACAGAGACTATCTGTACAAACACTCCTATGTCAACTTCTCAGCTTCATTAAATTTTGCCAGATGGGTCAGATTTTAAAAACAAAACAAAACACAGATACTTTTGAAGCCCCTGCGCAATGCACCTTTATCCCATCCCCCTCTGTCCTAGAGGTAACAACTTACCTGAATTTGGTGTTTATCAGTACTATGAATTTTCAATACAAAAAATATCTATTAATCAAGCCTTTGTTACTTCAGGCTATGGAAGCTGGGACATGCCACTTACCCTTTCTGAGCCTCGGTTCTCTTCATCCATAAAATGGGTGTAACACGCCTGCTTCCCAGGATTGTTATGAGGATCATAATAAGCGCTCAATCTAAAAGCACTTTATTATCATCAACAGAAACAATAGTCATGCTTCTAGATAGTATACGAGTATGTCAGGAGTGATAAATGACCTGATTTATCTATTCCCCTGTTCCTGATAAATCAATTCAACGAGCGTTTTTCTTGGCAGTATTCAAAATGCCAGTAGCCTCTGGTGCCCACTTATCTCCCGGAACATTCATGGATTTCCCTGAGTTGATTTCGACATCCTATCCATTTGGTAGGAAGACAGTTACTTCTTTAAATACACAAGCAATGAGCATTTTTCACAAGATAAATGTGTTAAATCAGATAACTTAGAAAAATGAGAAAATAACTGTGATCTCACTGTCTAAATAGAACCAGTATTGTGACTGAGATGTTGTATCACAACAGGGTTATGAGCCCAGGATCACACTGATGTGGCTCACCCAGGGCCTACACTGGCCCCGTGACATGCTTTCTAGAACTGTCCTTAGCTGGGAAGTAGTCTTTAATCCCCACTGTGGCCTCATTCCTTCCAGTTCTTCTTTGTACATATTGTGAGTTAAGGAAGGGCATGACCACTTGGTTTGGCAGTTGCATATGCTGGCTTAGCAGAGATTTATTTACCTAATTATCCCAATCCTTTAAGGACCCATAAAACAAACACTGCATTTATACCAAACCACGCCTCTGTAAGAACCTCCAAGCCAGCAGGAGTTTCCATCTTATAATAATCATGGTAATAATGTACATTTGTAGAGCAACTGAAGTTTGCAAACATATCGACATACCCTATGGTATGTAATACTCAAACCAATCCTGGAGTTTTTATTATCATTAAAATATTTTATTATCATTCCTGTTTTCCAAAGTAAGGAACTGAAACTCAAAATCAAACAGAGTTGCCCGTGGTCCTATAGCTAAGTAGTGACTGAGGCTAGAATCCACTCTTCTGACAAAATCCCAGACTCTCTCACGCCACACTGCTGCTCCTACTTTGTGAAAATAAATGAATCATATTGTTGAGGGTTAATTGATTACTGCTGGTCTCTCACCATCATTTTACAGTGAACCATGGATGTCTGATGGATGGGGGAGGGTGTATGTTAAGGGTGAGGAGTGGAGGAGGATTCAGAGAGAGAGAGACAGGGTGAGAGGATGAATTTTGCTTCAGATTCCCCCAAATTTTAGTTTTACCCCTGATCTAAAGATAATAACATTTCAAGTGTTGAATATTCTGTCTAAGGATCACTCTCCAAGGAGGGCATTCAGACTCCTAAAATCTTCAGCTTTTGCTTTCAGATATGGCACCATTTGTCTGATTATTTATAGTCTGGCATTTCCTAAATCAAGGCAGTGCTGGGGAGGAAAGTCAGCCATACTGACAAATGCTGAACGTTCAAAATTCAGCTGAATAAGTGAATGTACAGTTTCATGTTAGAAGGTATAAAGGTAGAAGGCTATTTTTTATCCCCCACCCCACCCCAAAAGGCAAATCTTAGGTCCTAGCAGCTCAGACCTGTTCCTTCCACCCCTCGGGTCATGGGTCTGGCCTCTCTGGAAAGGAATTGGATTTCCACAGTGAAGCCAGCCACCTGTGGCTCCTCCTTGGAGGCTGCCTTGAAGCCAGGTCAATGTATCTTTCGATGGCTGGCAAACCCACTGTCTATACACAGCAACTCAGGACCATTATTTCACACAGGATCACAGAACTCCAAGTGGAAACAGACTTTAAAGGTCATCTAGCATCAGAATCCCTCCTCCCACCTGGCTTGGTGCTGCCTCCCCTTGACCTTCCGTAATGACAGGTACCAGAGGTAGAAAGTCCTTCCTCATACACAGAGGCTGCTGCCCTGTGACTCCCTTCCCTTGGTTCCAGTTTTTCTTGCACCACCTTCCTCTCAGCTTTAATGCTCACATGGGTGGCAGCTGCCCTACCTCACACAGGCTGCCTCCCTGCCAGGCCACAAGCCCAGGTCCTTCACCCAGTCTTGAGTGGTTGGGCGGGCTTGGGCATGAATTACAGCTGTACCTCAGGTTGGATAACCTTCCTGAATCTTAATATTTCCCACTGTCCAGTGGGAAATAACAATAATGTCTACCTCAGAGAGCTTCTGTGAGGTTGAAATGAGATATGCATGTACAATGCTCACCATGGTGCCTGCACATAATATGTGCTCAGGAAATGTAACCATTATTATTATTATCTTCATTTTCTCCAAACATACTTTTAGTTTGTCCAAATTTCTCAAAGTCTTTCATCTGTAGATCCTGGTGAAACACTCTAGTATGTTCTAACACAGAACAGACAGCAGTGATGATCTCCATTCCTCTGAATGCATTTAATGCTCCACCTTCCCCAAAGTTAAATAAATATGTTTGATATATCCGCAGGCAAACTGGAAACTGGAAAGTTAAATAGTACACAGCTGAGGATGGGATCCACAGCACATCACCAACGCCCTCTCTTTGGGCTGACATTGGTCATTAAGTAACCCACTTATGGTTGTTCAACTAGTTTCAAGTCACTTAACTATTATCGCCCAACCCAAATGTCTTTCCTTTTCTTCATTTGGTCCACAAAGACATCATGAGAGACTCTGTCAATATAAAGCATATGCAAAATAGAAAATTGAGGTAAGATATTAAAACATAAACAGAGAGAGGTTCTAAGTTTCCTTTCCTCACTGAAATGGATTGTCTTACTATCAGGAGTCACTGTCCTTATAGCATTCTCCTTTTGCTAAATCTTGGTCACATTTGTTTATAATACAACCACGTTGTCTGTAATATAACCACTATATGGTGTTTAAGAAGTACTTAATTTTATTATGGTTATTTGTGTACATGTTTGTCTCCTTTATTAAAAGGAAAGCTCTTTGGGGGCAGAGATTACAATATATTCATTGCTAGATGTCATCCAAGCATGGGGCTTTAAACATAATAGCTGTTCAGTAATTGCCTGTCAAGCAGACCATGATTGTATGCATGCATCAAAGAATGGAGAAACGAACGATTCTCTCAATATACTATTGTTGAGTACTATAAAGGAAATGAGGTTAGTTGGGTGTGACTCATTCCTGATGAACCCACGTTAGCACCCAGGGATCACTATTTTCCCCTAACTGGTCATAAACCATCTGTTTAAAAATCCATCCTAAATATTTTTCAAGAATTTGGCATTGTGAAATTGTTTTCTTGAAAAGTGAGATAGCTACCTGCCTCCAGTTTTCTTCTCCAAGTCTTCAGGATTTCATCAACACTCCCAAGAGTGTCTCTGTGAGCACAAGTCCAAGTTTACTCGGCACCAGGAAGGACATGTGTCAGGACTAGAAAACCCAAGTGAATTTAACATGTACTAACCTAACGGCTGATTGGAAACAATGGGTCAATTTAGTTGAGTAGATTTTGCAAAGTCTCACAAACTTTTAAAATTGTACATTCCTATCAATAAAAATATTTTTAAGCATATACCTTCACTATACAAATGTTTATTTATCTATAAATCATACACATGGACTACTGTGCCAATATATTATGTACATTATAAAACAGACAACAAAAATAGAAATTTTAAAATGATGAAATATCTTCCTGCATTTTCTTGCACACCACTGGGGTACATGGACCCCGTTTGGAGACCAAAGGACCATCGGAGCTTACCAACAGGGTGACAAGCCAACTCCCCTTCAGGCCAGAGAGGTTCACTACCCTCTGGAATCACCCAGCTTGTACTCTTAACCCTCCAGGCACCTCCTAAATGTGTGTCACTGGTCACAAGGTGGACAGACAGAGAACATGGCTGGACCTGTGTCCCTTTATTGGAAGACAACGTGAGAACATAGGCAATGAAAGGTGGTTTGGGTGTCAACCCTCACCATGGATGCCTTATCCCGGGCAAGTTTCTGACCACCACCATGCTGTCATTGCCCATCTATAAAATAGGAAAGCTAATCTCTTCAGGCTGTTAGAAGGATTAAGTGAGGTAATATGTGTAATATGGGCACAGAATTGGTGTCCAACCAACGGCTGTCTCCTCTCGTGTACAGCGCATTATCTTTTTGTGTAGATGGTGGGGTCTATAAGAAATTAAGCCTCTTGGCTCTCATCAAGGGCCTCCATATTGATGCATGGAAGTATTTTTCTTTTAGCCGGTAGCGGAAGATATAATTCTTTAGAAACGCTGGCAGGTACAATCTAGGGAGAGAGACGTGGTTGGTAGAGATAAGAGAGGGAGTGTGAGTTAATGAGCAACAGGAGAAAAAAAGCGCCCAATTTACGGAAGAAACAGACTTATTTACTCAACTTTTCTGCCCTCCACTTTTTCTTTAGTGAAGCAATCTCTGTATTAGAGATATTTTTAAATGTAATTTTATTTATATTTAAAATGTATCATGCAATATTTAAGACCTACCAAAAAAAAAAGACAAGGAAAAATACAACATATAGCTATGTACACAACACTCAGCTCAGGGAATAAAACATTGGAAACAGTTAAATCCAACTTCTCCATCACCTCCTTCCCACTCAATATTATGAATTTGATATCTATCACCCCACACACTTCTATATACATTTATGACATACAGCTGTATCCCTAAGGAATATATAGTATCATTTTTAATATATTTCTAACTTAAAAATATGTTTTATAAATATATTATTATCATTTTGGTTCATTAACTCATTCATACAACAGATATTTATAACGTGCCTACTATGTTCTTTGTGCTATGATTAATTGTACTAATACTTTTTTTAAATCCCTTCGCTTCCAAGTCCTGGAAAGACGTCAGCACAAACTACATGAAAAATGATTCCCTTGCAAAATCATTTTTGGATTTGCAAATTCTTACTGCTTCCATTTCACTATTTCTACAGAAAACCCACCTTCCTGTTACTAGGCAGAGCAATGATGAATACTGCGATTCAAGAAATGGGGCATTAAGGACATGTCATGAATATCTAAATGAGTTCTCCCCAGAGAAAGCAGGTGGAATATCTAGGAAAGGCAGGGAGTTCACTCCCACCTTCAGAAGTCTGATTTTCTGGACAGCAGGGCTCAGAATAGAGTGGGATTCTCTTGAATGCCATCCAATGGAGTTTACTAACGGAGGCATCTGCATATGAGTTTATGCCAAAGAGACTACCAGCCCTCCCAGTTCCATCCACACTGAGCCAGTGAGTGCAGAGGACTGCCTCCGGACCTGTCCACCTGGCTCTAGGGTCTATCCTCTTTCACAGGCTCCAGCTCCAGTGTGTTGACTCGAGGGTGAAAACCTCATAGGCTTCCCTTGTTGCTTCCCACTGGTCCCAAGTGGGTGGAGCAAGAAAGTGAAGCGACCTTCACAAATTACTAGCAGGGTAATCCAACATGACTCCTCAGCCCATCCTAGTTTTCTGTCAAACAGGCTTCTGGCGAAAAAGATTTTCGACTTCATGGTGTTCCTTTTCTTTGGATTATACAAATATAAATACTTCTATGAATATAAGTGATCGATACTCCATTAATGTTTCATTGCAATTGTTGGTAAGTTGCAAGACTCCTCCAGCCTCTGTCCCCTCTAGAGTTGGCCTTTGGGTCACACTTGCACTTTGATCACACGCATGCCAGTGATGCTCATTGCCTGTGCCCCTACATTCTGGGTGGGAGAACTGCCCTTCAACACACACTGGACAGAATTCAGAGTGATTTTTACCAGTGGAAATGCAGTGTTTGTTAGGTCTTTAGACAGTGCATTTCGGAAGAGCAAATGTGTCCCAGGCAGGTGAGCAGTTGCATTAGCATTGCTTCTGTCCTGAGCAGAATGTGGCTGGAGTTCCTCTTCCATACCTGGAAATCGCTATGCAATGCCCCTCCTGACACCGCGCCCCACGCTCAGGGCTAGCTGTGTGGCAACTGCCTTAAGACCCGTGCCCTATTGGCTGAGGTGCACATCAAAGAGAACTAGTAGGCACACACCGAGTGCTGGAGAACCCCACCTTTACAGATGGAAAATTTTGGACAGAGTGACGGGACCTCACTATCATCTCACCCCGGACCCTACCCACTAATGACAACACACAGGGGAATCACAGATCCCACGAAGTCCCGATCCAATGAGGCCTGGCAACTTGGGAACTCTCAGCACTTGCCGATTGAGGGCATCCAATCCTATTGATTGGAAAGGTCATTTCGGGGCCTCTCAGGCCCCCAGTCTACCCACTGTTCGATTCTTCATCCTCTCTTTCCTGCCTGTGCAACTGCCCTATTTTTCTAGAAAAGGTTCCTCTGGCCCAGGCTGTTATCTCACTGTCCATGACCCTGCTGGGGACAAGGCACCCATTCCCTTGGGTCTAAATCATTCACTGTGAGCACCTCCCAGCTTGTTTCATCCTCCCCAGTTCTCCCTGCCCACTACTGCTGGACAAGCCCCAAACGCAGCTAGCGAGGCACTGCCCACTCCATCCACACTGTTCACTGGCCCTGGCCTCCTGCTGCCTGGAGCCAGGCTCTCCAGGCCACAGGATGTGCCCAGCGCTGGCCTGTGTCTCCCCAGGCACACCCTCTCCCCCAAGCGGCCGTTTGCTCAGTGTTCACCAGTGCATAAGCACATCCATCTCTCAGCCAGGAACAATGGGTTTTGTTTTTCTCCTGGCTATGAGAATAAGCCATTTCATTGTAAACAGTTAGAAAATACTAAGCAAAAAGAGGAAACTAAAAATCATCCATAATCCCTCTATTGTGTGATAAACATATTTTGATACATTTGCTCACAGTCTTCTTTATTTGCATATGAATAAAATTTTTTTTTCCAAAATTGGGTTTATACCATGTATAATAGTTTATAGTCTACAATTTTCTCAAGCCTATGACAATAAAAACATCCTTTGTATTCTTGCCTCTGTATCTCAGGCATGCTGTTCTCAACTTCCCCTCCCCTCCCTGCCACCCATCTAAATCTTCCCCTACCTGTAATTCCCTGTTCTGCAAAGCCATGCCTAATAATCTCAGGCTGTATTCATTTCGTTCCTGTTAATATGTTCAGACTTTGTTTATATAGGTTGCATAATTCAGTGTTTGATCTATTGTCTTGTCTTTTCTAATAACTTTGAGAATTGGTCTTCTATTCCTGGAAATAAAAGAATCCCCTAAAGGTCAGCAACCATGTCTCACATAAAGTAGGTGCTCAGTAAGGATTTGCTGATTTTCAAATTGCTTCATATTTTTCGGATTCCATTATTCCTTCTGCCCTTTGGTGTTTCTATGCAAAGGTGAAAATTCTCAGATAAAGCCACCAAAAGATAGGAATAAATAACCAATCTCATGGTGAAAATGCTTTTGTAAAGTTTATCCAAGAAAAGAATGGGTCTCCCATCTTGTATTTTCATAATTCAGCCCTTCCCTTGGCTGGTGTAGGCTCCCTTGACAGAGGGCTAGAACCATCCTGGACCTTCCTGGGCTGTAGTTTATCCTGGGTGAATCACCCTCGAGCCAGAATGATTCAAACATCAAAGAAATAATGGGATACAAACTCTCCTCCTCACATTCTCCTCACAACTTAAAAATAAATAAAATAAAAAGGTCTTTAAAAAGAAATTCAGGTTAGAGAGGACTGCAAATTAACGACAGTTATTTTCTAACATTACAGTAGCACTTTTCTGACCCTATTTTGCAAAGGCGATTCCCTCTGCTCCAAACACAAATCCACACACACGCCCCCTGCTGGAGCAAGAAAGAGTAACCGCCCCACTTTTTGCAACTCAACCTATTATTAATAAGGTACTGAGATTATTCGACTCCAGTTCAGTTCCAGGGCCACAGAAACTAAACAGGACACTTTCTCCCTAGCTCACAGGAAGGATTTTATTAATTCCAGGCCCTCGGCGTCCACTTGGAGTTATCAATCCTCCATCACCTATGTTTAACGCTGAATTTCATAGTAAAGGCTGTGTTACAGAGGAGGAAAAGCGGACAGGGAATATGAATGTTACGTCCTTTTCCTTCCGGACCCCCCCACCATTTCTTCCCTTGCTCTCCTCCCCTGACCCTTCACTTGCTTGGCTGTTTGACTTAGACAAATCACTTTAACTCTCTGGGCCACATTTCCTCATTTGTACATGAATCATGACCTCCTTCTAGCATATGGTCTAACATTTTATGCAATACCTTCCCCATTTTCACCGTCTTCATATTCCAAATTTTAAAGTGACAATTTGAGGGGAAGGGTATAGGGTGGGGGATGAGCGGTAGGTTCCATCTGTGGCCACCAGCCTCTATCTCCTGCCTGAACCCCCTTCCTTAAGCAGCAGCCAAGGCGCACCCCAGATGTCACCTCCTCCATGAAGCCTTTCTTTCCTTATCGTTATCATCATTACTACAAATGGAGTGAATCTTCTCCTCTGTGCTTCAAGTACATTTTGTTTATTCCTCTGTGGTGAGCTTTATACCAAAAGCTCTTACATCCTTTAAACAGTAGCACTGAAATGCCCTTGGGTGCCACTGTGAATTGGATTATTCCTGTGCACACTACACAGGGTTGGGGAGAGGGCACTTGTAACAAAAATAGGCATCGTGTCTCATGCATGCTTCACAGTCCTTTACCTCTGGTGGGGGAGCTACTTTTTATTTCCCTGAAGATGTTCCATGGAAGGTTTGAGAAGACATTGAGGAGAGGTATTTGCACAGAGTGCAAAAGCAGCAGAGAGGGGGACGGTGACAACAGGCTGTTCTTTTTCCTCGAGAACCCTGAGAACAGCAAGATAAGGGCTGATTTCCATCGTAGCCCCTGCGCTTTGCTGGGGCTGAAGATCCAGGGGCTCCTCTTTACCTTCTCTGGTAGTAGGGATGAGCCCCTCAACGCACCCCAGCGCCGCCTGTCCTCTCCAGAGCGCCCCCTAGCGGCCTCTGTGCTGTCTTGGTCCCACCGGCCTCAAACCGGAGGCAGACTCACTGTTTAAAATAAAATAGAATAAATCTTATTCTGACCTGACTTTAGAACCGTAAGGGAGAAGTTATGGGGAGAAGGTCCCTTGCTCACTGCACAGTCTTGCTGATGTCCCCTCTCCACCCTTCTCTGCCTCCAATGGAAACCACTGTTTACACACCAGTGGCACTTAGGGAAGCGCCTTCCTCGATCTGTGAGTCGGTTTTCAGAAGCTTCCTCACAAGGTTTGAAGGAAAACCTCAATTGTGGCATTTTCTAGAAGAAAAATCTGAGATTTTTCATTGTGGCTTCATGATCTTAGCTGATGTTTCTGAGGGGCTGCAGGTACATTGCTTAGTTCTCATTGCAACATTAGGAGGTGGGCCAACACTACCCCCATTTTGCAGATGCAGAAACTGAGGCTCAGAGAGGCTAAGTGCTACTTGCTCAAGGCTACACAAGCAGTGAGTGGAACTGGATTTGAATGCAGACACTCTGAGTCCAGAGTCCCAATCCTCACCACTATGCTCTCCTTCCTCCAAGTCTAACCCTCTCTATAAGATCTGGCATTTATAGTTCCATAAGATAGAGTAAATAATCTTCCAAAATTCAGATTCTCTTTATTTTCCATTTGAAGTGCACTACAAGACCTCTTGATTAAAAGACTGCCATCCCCTAACTGGACTTTTACAAAGAATTCTGACTTGGCAAGGTATTTTGGTTTTATAAGTGAGGTACCCCATCTTTGCCTAGATATTACCCAGGTAATAGAAATGAAAGTATCCAGCACATTTTGCCTGGCACACAGTGAGTCCTAAATACCTATTTATTGAATCTAATTTTGTGCCTGCACGAATCCAACTGGAAACATACACTCAGCCATTGCTTGTCTCTTCTCGACATGAGGGACACTGCAGGTCCCTGTGCAGAGGGAAGTCCATCAAGCTGGGACAGCCAATGTATGCCTCCATGTGAGGCTTCCAGATCCAGTCTCCAAGACTAAACAGCCATAGCCCCTCCCCTTTTCTTCAAAATACACAAGTTTCTACAAAGTACACAGGCTACCAGATAAGCAGGCAGTTCCTCTCTGGGGTCATCTGTTCCTGATGAAGCTTATTAAAATAGGAAACTATTTTTAAGCTAAATCATCAATCAAAAGTATTATTCATTCTGGTATGACTGCTTTCCACAGATAATAAAATCCTATCAACTTGCTCCAAAGAAAAAGTGACCTACATAACAATGACAGCATGAATAACAATTAATCCTCCACTGAAATGTTCAAAAGCTGGAATTGCGGTAAAGCCAAGATTCCCAGGGAGTATCAGGACCTGCTGTCTTGATTCTGAACTTGCAGCAGATAAAGGAAGAGCTGTCTGGGACTAGAATTTTCAGGGACAGGACTGAAATCCCAAATGACAGAGACAAGGGCAACATGGTCAGAACCAAACAAGACAAAGTAAACAGTACCCCGTGCCCAAGGAAAAACTCAGAAAACCAGCTCTGTGTCAGTTCTGCTTGAGAAGGTCTCAGGAGAATAATTTTGTGGATGAATCATAGAAGAATGATGGTGTAGATGACTCCATCATGCCAAACAACCAGAGCCAGGGCTGTGGCTATCATCCGCTCATAACCCTGGAAGAGCAATTCAGCTCGTCGATATGGCTGTGTTTACACAGGCACTTGGTTTTCTTCACCAAATGGGTTAATCCTTTTGATTACATTCCTTATCAGTGGATATAGGAAGTCAGTGGTACCTGCCCAATGTGTCCCAAAAAGTGTCTCCCGAGAATGAAGTTGCAGTGAAAGATGACAAAAGGAACTATAAGATACAAGCAGATGAGCAGTGACCTAGGAAACAGGAGACCTTGACACTGACTTTCTTTGAAACCCTAGACTAGTCATTGACTTCTCCATCATCTGAAAAGTGTGGAATGGTTGTGGGTACCCACTAGTTCCCTAATAGCAATCAAGTTCAGAGAGTTTATTTTAATGTTAAATATATACTTCACACATGACCAAGCAATCCCACTCCTGGGTAGGTAGCCAAGATAACTGAAAACCTATGTTCTCATAAACACCTGTACACAAATGTTTACAGCAGCTTTATTTATAATCACCCCAACCTAGAAACAACCCAAATGTCCTTGGCAGGTGAGTGAATAAACAAACTGCACATCTATTGTTAAGTTTAAGGCTCCTAAACAAAACTTGTATAAGAGAATTTTCGTTCCAAAGAGTTTATGACCAGACCTGGGGCTGTCTCTCAAAGGGGAGACTAGCAGGTAAGTCTTAGTGGGTAAGGGTTTTATAGCTGAAGTTGGATACAGAAGTAAAAAAGCAGTTAGTGTGTAAAAAAGGAAAAAAATGGTTAGTTTATCTTATTTTAACAAACTATAAAACACAGTTAGGTTATTATTTTTAACGAGCTAATATATAACATGTTTATCTTCTTGACGGGCTATAAAACATGACTTGTTTATTTTTTCCTAACAAGCTACCCAACTTATCTTTTCCCTAATAAGTAAGCTATAAAGCATACCTAGCTTATCTTTTCCTAGTCTCTTGACAAGAAGTTTTGCTAACTTTTGCTGAAGCATGAGCTTTTTAAATTCCTTTGGGGGTGGTGGGTGGGGGGGGGGAAGGGTGCCCTAGCCTAGGGCCTGGGTCCTTAACATTATGCAGTGGATTACTACTCAGCAACGAACCACTGACACTTGTAACACGGATGGATCTCAAATGCTAAGTAAAAAAAGGCAGATGCAAAGGCTACATACTGAATGATCCCATTTATATGACATTCCAGAAAAGGCAAAACTATAGTGGCAGAGAACAGAACTGTGGCTGCCAGGGGATGGGACTGGGGGAGGACTTGACCTCAAAGAGGTAGCATGAGAGAGTTCCGAGGGGTAACAGAGCTATTCTGTATCTTGATTGTGGTGGTACATGAGTCTGCATCTGTCACAATTCATAGGACTGAAGAAAAAAGGAATTAAATTTAATTTAATTGAATTAAAAAATAAATATTAAAAATTATTTTAAAACTCAAGCCCAGATCCCCCAAGACTGAAAAGAGAAAGACTCCCCACTGAGAGGAGACAGACAGGGAAAGAAGTGTCCTCAGAGTTGGCCTTGGTCTTCCAGGCCCATCTCTCACTGCCACTTCCTGGTGGTCTCAGTGGATACTGCTTCCCCACCCACTGACCATGCCATTCCCTCCATGTTCTCGGCCCTCCAGTCACCAGGCCAGAACATGTCACGGAACTTGACTAAAGGCTCAGGTCAACAAGTGGAAAATAAATCCAGAGATGAATGCCCATCAGCCCCCTGCCTAGCTCCCACTCAGTGTCAACGAGGCAGAGGCCCCTTCCATCATCAGACTGGCCAAAGACCTGGTACCCCAAGAAAGCAAAGCCAAGAGAAATGACCTGGGTACTTGGGCCCAGTTTGCCAGTCCCCCTTCTCCTGAATGAGGACCCACTTCTTGATTGATTGACACTGGTAATGCCCACCCCCGTTAAGGGAGACTTTTCCACCAGGGTTACCAGAGAAAATACAGGTTGCCCAATAAATTTGAATTTCAGATAAACAATGAATTACATTTTGGTATAAGTATGTCCCGTGCAATATTTGCATGTATTTTTATTTGCTAAATCTGGCAACCTTATCCTCCACCCATAGGGGTGTGGCTTTACCTGCCACACATCAGAAGGTAATTGTTGCACCTCCATCAATCTGGATCCAAACATCCATACTATCTGCCTCCTTCAGCATCCCCTGGGGATTAGAGAACTGGGTCTATTAGGCAAATCTCTCTAGAAACCTGGCCCCAAAGCAGACTGAGGTGTTGAGGAAAGGGGAGAAAAAGCCAGGCAAATAGCATACCTTCTCTAACCTCTACTCCTTACCAGAATCTGAACTCCAAGGCCACATATGTGTGGGGTGGGTAGGGACAGGCAATCCTACCCTGAGACTCTATTCATGAGCAGGCTGGGGCGAGGGCAGCCCCAAGCCCATCCCAGGACGCATCAGACCCTCTTTTTTTTTTTTTAAAGATTTTTTATTGGGGAATTTGGGGGATGGGAACAGTGCTGGGGAATTGAGGGAAGGGGAACAGACAAGTTGCTGTTGTTTTGTTCTTCAGTCTAGTTGTGGAGGACGTTACTTCACTGGCCCAAGTTGGCACCATCATTGCGCTCTTCCCGGGCAAGGCAGATCAGTTGCCGGCTTCTGGACGGCCGCTCACTGCGGCTCCTGGCCGCTCACGCTGGCTGCTGGATACATACGGTAGCCCATGGCAACCCACTGCCACAGGGGCTGCAGCCTACGCAGTTGCCGGCCACTCACAGCAGCCCAGCTCCAGGTTGAGCTGTTGTTCAGCATCTTAGCTGTAGAGGGCAGTGTCACTGGGCCTCATATGTGGGGTCCGAACCGGGGCCCTCTGGCATCCCAAGCAAGTTCTTAACCATCGTGCCACTCGGCCGGCCCGCATCAGACCCTCTTAAAGGATATGAGGGGTCACCCCCGAGACCCCATCAGATGGATTCTGCAATCAGCCAACCTCTTCCCAGGTCACCACTGGGTGACTTAGTAGTCTCTACACTTTTCAAGCCCCTGTGATTATAGCAGGTGACTGTGGGAGATGCCACCCACAGCCCCCACCATGTAGGGAAGGGGGTGGCTATTCTTTTCTGGGGCTTTTTATTTTGCCATTAACAAAGAGAAAATCTGTCCAGAATTTATATTAAAAGCTCCAGCAGATGCTAAGCAGATGTTCTCCATCTGTGAGGCTGCTGGAACAAGGTTAAACTGAAACATCAGGGGTTTAGGTTAGATAAGATATGGGGAGGGGAGTTATGACAAGAAACATGGTCAAAGGTGGGAATGGTCACTGCATAGGCTCAGATCATCTCCTGTTCCTGGCTTTCCAAAACATATGTTACAGGTTAGCATTTGCCTAGTAGAGGGTCAGATGGGGTCTCAAGTTCTCGTTGCATCCTATTATTCTCCCACTCATACAATTACCAAATATTTATTGGGCACGTCTGTGTTCCCAGCACTGCACTAGTGCTTGGTTACAAAGATATATACAAAACAGTGCTGGCACTCCAGGAAGTCACATTCTGGGGACAATCACCACCACAAAGGGCCAAGATGACAACAGAGCTGAGTCTGGGGATGTTGGGAGCACAGCAGGGCTGCAGCAGGAGGTTCAGGCTGGGTTTCCTAGAGGTCATGTCTGAGCTAAGTCTTAAAGGAAAAGCAGAGGTTAGCCAGGAGGAGGGGGGCTGGAGCTTGGAGATTGGAGAGGAACAATGCACCGGGCAGAGGACCTAGATGGAAAAAGGCATGGAGGTAATAAACAGCTGAGGAACAACGGTGTGGCAGAAGCATAAAATTGGAAAGTGGCAAGAGATAGGAATGGAGGGCCTGGTGGGCCTGGCATGACAAGTTTGAGGTTTTCACTCAATGCTGAGCAGCCAGGAGGGTTTTTAACAAATCAGAGTACCATGTCCAAGGTGTATCTCAGGAAGATGAGTCTGGCAGCAGAGAGGAGCGTGCTGGTCCACAGGCTGTCCAGGTCCAGGGTTGGGGCACCAAGGTCCTGAGCAGGCTATGATAGCAAGACAGACAGCAGCACACAGATTTGAAGAACACTCAGGAGGTCATCCAGCAGACTTGGAGATTAACTGGATATGGGAAGCGACAGGCAGGAGACGGTGAACTCCAGGTTTCTAGATTCCATGGCTCCTCAGGCCTCAAACACCAGTCAACGAGCTAGGATCATATAAATGAAATGACTGTGGCATTGGGGGCAGTACTGTGGTTCCATTCCTGCAAACTCTAAGTCCACACCCTACCCTACCCTGACCAATCCAACGCCCATCCCCAAACCCATGACAAATCACAAAGGCTGTTCTGCAATCTCCAGTCTGGCCCAGCCTCTGCCCCACCATTTCAGCCAGGGTGTCATGGGTGTTCCTGGACTTGGATCAGCAGAAAGAGGTTATCAGGGTCCAGTGCAGACTTTCAGTGGTCACCACAGCAGTGTCCTGAAGGCATCAAAGAGGTCACACAAAGTACAAGAACATGGCCCAATCTTAGTGGAAGTAATGTGGCAGATGGAGCCCAGCTAAGAATTCCAAAGCACCTGCCCCCACTCTGGAGCTCAGTATCCTGTCTGCCCAATGATGGGCAAAGGCTATACAGTCCTATTGAGTGTAAGCGTCTTGCAAACGGTGAAGATAAGCAAATGCAGCTCAGTGCTGCCGCCTATTGTTCTCCTCCTGACATTGCAAACACTGGGCACCACAGAATGGCCCCGCTCTTCAGAAAGAAGCACCTCCCTGCAAGGTGCTGACTAGGATGGTCATTGCACGCAGGACTAACTCCAGGCACGTAAATGTTGGAACTGAAGGCAACAAGAAGGGGGTGCGAAATCCAGTCAAATCAGCCACAAGGTGCGTAGCTAGAAGAAAGGAGGTGTAGTAGAGACCAGGGGCCACTCCCTGTGAGTCTTCCCACATCCGGTCTCAGGAGTAACAAGCGATAGGCTGTTGGGAGGACATTCAGAACAAGGCTGAATAACCTCTCTTGTCATGGGAGACTTTGAGGAGATAGGAGGAAGAACACAAACTAAATTAGGGGTGTGCAAACTGTGGCCCACAGGCCAAATCCAGTCACTGACTGTATAGCTCACAAGCTCAGGATGGTTTTTACATTTTATTTTTAACTTTTATTCTTCAATCACAGTTGACACACATTATATTTGTTTCAGGTGTACAACATAGTGATTAGATGCTTATATCACTTATGAAGTCATCACTTTGATAAACCTAGTACTCATCTGACACCATAAGTAATTATTACAGCATTGTTGACTATATTCTCTATGCTATAATTTACGTCCCCATGACTATTTTGTAACTACCAATTTATACCTCTTAATCTCTCCCTCCCTCCGGCCCCTCTACCATCTGGATATCATCAAAATGCTCTCTGTATCTATGAGTTTCTTTCTATTTTGTTTGCTCATTTGTTTTTTAGATTCCACATATAAGTGAAATCCTATGGTATTTGCCTTTCTCTGTCTACCTTCTTTCACTCAGCATAATGGCCTCTAGGTCCATCCATGTTGCTGCAGATGGCAAGATTTCATTCTTTTTGATGGCCAAGTAATGTTCCATTGTATGTATGTACACTTCTTTATCCATTCTTCTATAATGGAAACTTAGGTTGCTTCCATATCTAGGTTATTGTAAATAATGCTGCAATGAACATATAGATGCATATGTCTTTTTTATTTAGTGTTTTGGGTTTCTTCAGATAAATACCCAGAGGTGGAATTACTGGGTCCTTCTTTGTCTCTTGTTATAGCCATAGTTTTCAAGTCTATTTTGTCTGGAATAAGTATTGCTACACCAGCTTTTTTTTTTTTCCATTTTCATGAAATATCTTTTTCCATTCCTGTACTTTTAGTCTGTGTGTGTCTTTCGATCTGAATGAGTCTCTTATAGGCAGCATGTATATGTATAAGGGTCTTGTTTTCTTATCCATTCAGCCACCCTATGTCTTTTGACTGGAGCATTGAATCCATTTACATTTAAAGTAATTGTTGATAGATATGTACTTATTGTCATTTTATTATTTGTATTTTTTAAATCTTTTTCCCCCTCTTCTTCTTAAAGAAGTCCGTTTAACATTTCTTGTAATACTGGTTTGGTGGTGATGAATTCCTTTAGTTTTTTCTTATCTATCCTTTGATTCTAAATGATAGCTTTGCTGGATAGAATAATCTTAGTTGTAGGTCCTTGCTTTTCATCACTTTGAATATTTCATGTCAGTCCCTTCTGGTCTGCAAAGTTTCTGTTGAGAAATCAGCTGACAGTCTTGTGGGAACTCCCTTGTAGGTAACTAACTGCTTTTCTCTTGCTGCTTTTAAGATTCTCTCCTTGTCTTTAACTTTGGCATTTTAATTATGATATATGTTGGTGTGGGCCTCTTTGAGTTCATCTTGTTTGGACTCTGTGCACTTCCTGGGCTTGTATATCTATAATATTTCCTTCACCGGATTAGGGAAGTTTTCGGTCACTATTTCTTTAAACCAGTTTTCAATTTCTTGCTCCTTCTCTTCTTCTAGTACCTCTATGATGAGAATGTTGGTGTGCTTGATGTTGTCCCAGAGGTCCCTTAAACGCTCCTCACTTTTTCGGATTATTTTTCTTTTTGCTATTCTGATTGTGTGTTTTCTGCTATCTTATCTTTCAAATCACTGATTTGATCCTCTGCTTCACCTAATCTTCTGTTGATTCCCTATAATGTATTCTTCATTTCAGTTATTATATTCTTCATTTTTAACTGGTTCTTTTTTCTAGCTCCATTTTTATGTTTCCTATCTCTTTGTTGAAGTTCTCCCTGAGATCACTGAGCTTCCTTATAACCAGTGTTTTGAACTCCGCATCTGGTAGATTGCTTGTCTCCATTTTGTCTAGTTCTTTTTTTTTTTTTTAAGATTTTATTGGGGAATTGGGGAAGGGGAACAGTGTTGGGGAACTGGGGAAAGGCAACAGTCAAGCTGTTGTCCTTCAATCTTAGTTGTGGAGGGTGCAACTAGCTCAGTTCCAAGTCCAGTCTCTATCAGCCATCCATTGACAGCACATGGCCACTCAGCTCAAGGTGCTGTGCTCAAACCTAGATGGTGGTTGGCACAACCCACCGTCCCATGCAGGAGTCGAACTGGCAACCTTGTTGTTAGGAGCACGTGCTCTCACCAGCTGAGCCATCCTGCTACCTGTTGATAGCCCAGCGGCAGCTCAGCTCGGGCGCAGCCCACCGGCCCATGTGGGAATCATGTGCTCCCAACCAACTGAGCCACTCGACTGGCCCTGTTTAGTTCTTTTTCTGGAGCTTTGTTCTGGTCTTTCATTTGGGACATGTTTCTTTGTCTCCTCATTTTGGCTGTCTCCTTGTGTTTGTTTTTATGTATTATGTAGAGCTGCTACATCTCCAGGTCTTGGTAGAGTGGCCTTATGTAGTAGGTGTCCTATGCAGCTGAGTCGCAGTATCCCTTGTGTGGGTTGTGTGTGCCCTCCTGTTGTAGTTGAGCCTTGATTGCTGTTTGCAAGTCAATGGCAGGGATTGATCCTCAGGATGATTGATTGTGAGGACTGGCCATGACTACAGTGGAGGAGCTATTATGCAAGGAATAACCCTACAGAAAGAAAGGTTCACTTTTGTGGAACTGTGGTGCCTTCTGAGTCTGTCCTTTGGATGTGTCATCCATGGAGATTGTTTGGTGGTGCTCTGGTGTGGTGTGACGCTAGCCAACAGAGGCATTGGTTTGGGGGCCTCTTGGGAGGAGCCAAGATCAGTCACTGTCTGTGCCCTGCTCAGGGTCACTTGGTATGGGCTACAAAATGATCTGCAGATCACTTTGTGCCACCTGTGCTGGACTTAGCAGTGCCTGGGAGAGGCTAAGCTGGGAACTGATGCTGGCTGCTGCTAGTGCTGGACTTGGGGCTGCTTAGCATGAGGTATAGGGCATGCTGAGGCCAGATGCTGTTTGTGAATCTTTGAGAGATTTTAGGAAAGTCCAAAGCATGAGCCAAGACAGGCTGTTTGGATGGAAAAGCCACTGAAAGTGGCTTAGATGGGACCACAAGTTGGGTGGGGTGGGGTCTCAGGGAATCACCAGGACAGGGCAAACAGTGTTAGCCAGTTTGATGTAGACTCAGATATGGAGCCCACCTGGAGGCTGGGTTGGGGGAGAGTCCAACAAAGGAACAATGGCTTCTGCCAGCACTTCTGTCTGGGAGAAAGCTACTTCTCCAGACAATTCAGTTCCTCCCCATATGTCCCTGGCACCTTTCAAGCTGTTTGCCCTAGTGTTTGGAGCTCAGAGTGAGTGAGCCCTTTAAGAGGAACACCTGGGACTCCAGCCACCCTCCATCTCACTCAGCCACATCGCTGGTTTCCACAGCCAGAAGTTATGGGGACTTCTCTCCCCAGCACTGGAACCCTGGGCTGGGGAGCCTTGTGTGGGGCTGGAACCCCTCATTCCTCAGGCGGGACCTCCACAGCCGAGATAGCCCTCCTGATTTTTAACTGTCACATGCGAGTGTGGAACTAGCCAGTTCCATGTCTCCATGCCTCCTACCAGTCTTGACATGGCTTCTACTGGATGTCCTTAGAGGTAGAACTTTGGTTCAACCAAACTTCAGGCAATTCTTAATAATGGTTGTTCTGTAGTTTAGTTGTAATTTTGAGGTGTCTGTGAGAAGAGGCAAGCACAGCATTTACCTACTTCACCATCTTGACTGGAAGTTCCTACTTTTTACATTTTTAAATGGCTGAAAAAAATCAATCAAGAATTACAGCTGTGACAGACCATACGGCCTATTACAGAAATTTGCTGACTCCTGGACTCGAGGGCAGCTGAGGTCTCTCCCACTCTGAGATATTGCTGTGGGGTCAGGGCTGCCCTGGAACACTGTCACTGCAAGGTCTGTGGCTCCTCCACCAGATGAAAGCATCATCAGCCCTGCTGGGACCCTTGCATCCAACAAAGGCCTCCCTGGTGCCTATGGCCAGTCTCCTGAAAGCCCCCACCAGAGAAAAGAGGAAAGGATCCACTGTCTTCCGAGGGTGGGGAGAGTAGAAAGGCGCTGAGTGGAAGGTGCTGGAAAGAGCACAGCTCAGGTCAAATGTGCTGATCCCCAAGGCTCTCTCTGGGCCTGTGCCCAGCACAGCTGTTCCGGTTGGGGGGAGGAGGGGTAATGCTCCCCCTTGGAACTTTGTCAGGAATTATGTGGCTCTCTGAGGCCTCAGAAAAATATTTCAGCAGTTCTGGTAGGCCCAGACTTGCCAGAAAGTTCCCTTGTGCCCAGCTCAACTCACAGGACTTGTCAAAATGACCTCCTTTCATGCTGCAAATCCCTTCTCAAGAAGGAAAACCTGCTGATGATTCAGTTCTTTTGTTAACCAAAAAGTTTTGTGTTTTTTTTAAGAAGAAAAAAACCCTCAGTTCTTGCTCTTTCTGAGGGGAAAAGAATTCATTAGTAACATAAAGAAATGCAGCAAGGTTTTCACCCTCCAGTAATTTCTTGCTCTGTCTCCAGGCTACAATAGCAGGTATCATGTGATTAAAGAATAAGAACGCCTGATGACAACATCCGCCATGCTGTGAGCACACCCCATGTGCCAGACACTGAGGCAATCCCTTGACAGATACTGTCTCAGTACTGCTGGCACAATTCCTACCTTCCCCAGGATGGCGGTGGCCTTAGGGGGACCTGAGTATCTTGGGGTCCTAGTTAAGTTCCATTTTCAGTGCCCTGGCTTCTAACTTGCAACTACTCAGCCTGGGCTCAGGGCTGTGAGGGCAGGGGCCTCTGGAAAGGAAGGCAGGAGATACTGGGGGCAGTGGGCAGCACATGGGCCTGGGATCTGGAAGTGGAGGCCATTGTCCTGGCTCTGCAGGCAGCAGCTGCATGACATTTCCTCAGAGACTATAAGCACTGATGAAATGAGGCTATGCCAACAAAACATCTGTTTGGTAGAAAGCCCTCAGTAAATGTTCATTTCCCTTACATTTTCTTGACCCTGAAAATGGAGATCCTATCATCAACTGCTTTCTCACAGGGGAGTTTTAAGGCTTGGATGAGATAAAGGATGCAGTATAGCTGTAAATTTCTATAGTTGTACATTCATTCAGCAAATATTTATTAAACACTTATTAGGTGTCACTTCCTGGACTAAGTTCTGGGATAAAGGTGAACAAGACAGAAACACTCCTTGCCCTGGTGAGATTTAAGTCTACTTTTCATAAATAAAGATGGTATTTTGGTTTTTTTTTAATTTCTCACATACGTGATCCTTGTGTTCCAGAGATGGGGAGCTCCGCATTTCATTGTCAAGAGGCTCATAATCTGAGGATGGCTATTTGAGCCTTCATTTCTTTACCTGAAAAATGGGGCACTGTTTGTGAAAATCAAATAAACTAATATGCATGAAAGCTTTTGGCATGGTCTATGGCACATGGTAGACCTTTAATAACGTTAACTTAATCAGGTGACACACCAATAAACAACATAAGGAGGCATAAGCATAATCACTCGGGTACCCTGAGTCTGAGGGGAAGGGGGACTGGACCTCAGGTGTCACCTCCTCCACACATTCACCCCCTCCTGCCATTGGTGATCTCTCCCTGAGCACCTAAACAATGCCTTCCACAAAGACAGTGTCCATGGATGTATTAATAACATAAATCACTACCATTTATTGGGCACTTACAATATGCCAACACCCATCATCTCATTGAATTCTCAGAATAGTCCTATTAAGAGGTACTACTGTTATCCCTATTTGACATATGGGGAGAAAGTGAGACACAGAAAAGTTTTGTAAATTGCCCAAGATCACATAGCTGGTGGTTAGAGAGGCGAAGACTTGAACTCTAGTCCATCTGACTGCAGAGCCCACAGGTTAAACACCAGGTTATATGAGCTGAATCGCCCGGGTCGGTCTGGGGGATGGCAATGAGCCCAGGGTGTTTGTGAAACATACTATCTTGTAATAGCTAACATTTGCTAAGCACTTATTATGTGCCACACATTCCTGTACTGTGTCTTAAAGACACCTGAAAAATATAACAACCATACCAACAGCGTCAGTTAGGAACTGTGCTGCAGAAAGAACTGACCTTTCTTGTCTATGTATCATAATTTCCAGTTATAATCGGTGCTTTTATACAATAATAATAATAGTGCTGACTCTGTGCCAGGCATGTTCTAAGCACTTTGCAGATATGAACTAAGATGGGTACTATTGTTATCTTCACTTTGACTGAGATAAGGAAACAGTCACTTGGCCAGGGTTACCCAGGCTATAAGTGGCAGAGCTACATATACACCCAGGCTGTCTGTACCCAGAGCCTCCGTGTGCCACCCAGCACAGGGAATCAGGGGAACATGGTGAAACAGGAACCCCTCCCACAAGACAACTGTGAAAGGAACAGTGCTCGGCAGACAATAGGCTCACCCTCCTCAGGCCCTGGAGAGGCCTTTCCATCTCTGCCTCACTCAGATGGGTGAGATAAGAATTCCTTTCATTAAAATATTTCCCAGGAAAGTGGTGTATTTAGCCCCAAATCCTCCCCCACTGTGAAACCTCCCCAACATAAGGCTTGGGCACCCCTGATTGGGGCGTCACCTTTGTCAATGACTGATAACAGCCAAATCAGCCAAAATTGTACCCTAGAAAACCACGGGCCACTAGCACTCCTCAAAACTGTCAAGGTCGACAAAAACAAGGAAAGTCAGAGACAATGCCACAGCCAAGAGGAATCTAAGGACACATGATGACAAAATATAGTATGGCATTCTGGATAGCATCCTGGAAAGAAAAGGGACATTAGGAAAAGACATATGGGTTTTTAGTTAATAACACTGCATCAACACTGGGTCATTAATTTTAACAAATGTATCGTACTAATAGAAGATGTTAATAATAGGGAAAACCAGGTGCAGTCTATATGGGAACTCTGTACTATCTGCAATTTTTCTGTAAATCTAAAACTGTTCTAAAAATAAAGTGTATTGTAAAAAATATATATACTCATTAATGATACTACTTAGTTTTACAGCTATGCCTTAGTTTTTCACATTTTAATTTGTCTTAGTCAGCTCAGGCTGCTATAACAAAATATCATAGCCTAGGGGGTGCTTAAAAAACAGACACTAATTTCGGCGAGGCGCATCCTGTGGGACAGGAGCAGTACACGTCACTAGGCACAGGACTGTCCCAGACCGTCCAGCAGTGTCACACTGGAAGCATCACTTCCAGAAGAAACAACCTGATGTTCCTAGCTTTGGTGTTCCAGGTGGTTTGTTCAAACCCAGGGAACGGTGCTGGACTGGGAGGCAAGGGGCCAGATCAGCCTGTTTAGCAGGTAGAAAGCCATGCTCTGAGCTGGCTAGAAACTAGAAGGCACTGGGCTGATCACTAACCAGTCTGCACTGGAAGCCGGAGAATGACAGTGGGGATGCCAATGGTGGGAGGGGGCTCCAGGGGACACTGGGGCAGAAAGAGAGGGGAAGTAGAGGGCCACCTCTTACACAGCACTGTGGCTCTCAAGTAAAGGTCTGGAGTCAAGCCCTGGTTTGGCCATTTCCCAGCTCAAGTGACCCTGGGCAAACCATGTGTCCCCTTTAAGATTCAATTGCTTCATCTATAAAGTATACATAATAGCACCTACCTCATGTGATTGCTGTGCAGATTAAATGAGAGCATGAATTAATATTTAGATAAGATGGTACAGAAACAGTTAAAAGTAGCTTTGTTTAGGATTGGGCCCAAGGAGTGGAAGGGATGGGGGAAGGGACTGTTGCTTTCATTTAACCATGTGCATCCATTATTTGGATAAAATAAGTAAAAACATGATTTAAATGAGATTGTGCATGTGAAGCTCTCAGCCCTATGTTAGCACACAGAGCAAGCACACGGCAAGTGGTGCAGACTGTGCAACAGGAGTTCGAATATGCGTCCTGTCACTCAAGACATTCCCTGGGGTTTCCTGGGAAGGCCCTGGGGGTGACAATGATGGGTGGGAGTCTAGAAAATCTCAGTGAGATGGATTGGTGGACATGAACTTGTTTACCAAACCCCAGAACACCAGAGCCAGCAGATCTCTCTTGAAATTTGAAGGCGGTGATTTGAGAACAAATTACTTGTTAACCCAAGAGATGGGGAAGGCTGGAAATCACAGGGAGGGACGGCAGGAAGGGCTTTCATAAATCTCATCAAGAAACCGCATATTTGTCATTGAGGGGAGCCCAGGAGGCTCAGGAGTGTCCCTGGCCTTTTGAAGTTGAAGTCTCGAAAGGCAGCTGTGCCCTGCTCCTGTCCAACACCTACACCTGGCAGACCTCGGTACCTTCTCAGGAACGTTCATAGATGAACTGTGGGTGTCACCTGTTCTAATAAGGAGAGCCAGACACAGGCGCAACAGTGGCGCTGTGGACATACAGGCAGACCAGATCAGGAAGGTGGAAGGACAGGTCCTCAGGTCGCTGCACGAGCCAGTACAGAGGACAGCCTCCCCCACCTCCATCACCACTGCACATCCCCTACCTCATTCCTACGCACACAGGCATACACACCACACACCCCAACACACATGCAGACGCACACACCCCACCACAGGCACATACCGCACCCCACCACACACACACACACACACACACACACACACACACACACTGTGGAGGAGCAAGCACAGGATATAGTCAGAGGCTCTGGGCTCCAGCCTCACCACCTATCACTCCTGATTCCAGGCATGCCATTTCATCTCTCTGATCTGAGGTTCCCACAACTTCAAGTACAGACCTACCTCCAAAGAGACATGGTGAAGAGCAAATAGGAAAAAGAAGTCTGTGAACGAGCTGGGTAAATTGCTAATCAGTTCATAAATGTAACCTACTGTTATTAAATGGTCAGTTCTGCTTTAGATTATAGAAAATGTAATTTCTTCATCCAAGGAAATAAGAATTCAGTCACAGGGTTGGGAGAGGAAAGGTAAGAACCAAGAGCCTCAAAAGTACCCTCTGGGCTGAACTTTCTGGACCTGCCTGCACCTCCACGGGGTTTGCACCAGCTGTAGCATCTCGAGGAAGGAAAAAGGTATCTTTGTTCAGCTAATTGACCAAGTTCGTTTTTATCCTGGAAGAGATACTCCACCTCCCAAAATGGCAGGTTAGTAAATCTTCTCACATAATAATGTGAATTTCTGAACCCAGGGACTAGTGATTTCTTCATTCAGTTCTTCTCTCATCTCTTCAGTGGTCTCCTGGCAGGGATGCCTACCTCTGGAGAAGCTGTGTTTCTCAGCAAGGTCTGCCTGGAAGGCTTAAGGGCAGCCCCATGGAAAGGTGTGTGCCTTTGGGGACAGGATTGGAGACTCGGGAGTTTTGATTGTGAAACAGTGAGTCACTCCCTTCCTGCTGCAGTTCCACTCACTCAGTGAGTGGGGCAAGGAGAAATGAATAACTCTAGGAAACTGGCTCATTTGCATGATCATTTGCATAGAAGTACATAAATTATGACTTCCAATGAAATAATCTGACCGTGAGTAAAGGCAAAAGGAAATGTGCCTTTCTGTTCCTCTTCCCCATCTGTTTTTCTTCTTTCCCACTCACTACTTTATTAAACATATCAAAATGATTCTAAGTTTCTGCAGGCAATAAGTACGTCAGTGCATACATTACACAGAGATTTACAGAATGTTTATATATTGGAGTCACCAAAAAATCCTGCTTCCTGCCATGCTTTCCCCCACTACCTCGTCCCCAAATTCATTTCCACTATCTTCTCTGCTAAATGGAATGCTTCAGATTTCAGTGTTTATTGACACAGAACCTGAGAATTCTTAAGCTGAAAGGGCATGGAATGGTGAACCGGACTGGTAGCTTCACGAGGGCAGGGATGCTGTCTGTGCTGCATTGTCCCCCAGGGTCTATGACTGGACAAACAAGGCTCATTGTAGAGAGGAGAAAACTGAGGCCCAGCTCATGGCTGTGGTGTGGCCAGGTTCACACAGCTTGTTATGGACACCACCAAAGCCCTAACCAGAGTCCAGAGCTCTGTCCAAAGGACCACGCTGACCCATTAGACTGGCAAAGTGGCAGATTGGGCAGACTCACCTTTGTACCCTTACAGTCCCTTTCCAGCAGTATCCACCCACAAGAACAGAAGCACCGGATGAGCCAGGCCTGGAGCTAGGACAGTCCTGCCAAGGCCTATGTGAGCTGCAGCACATGCAGGCGCCGTGTCACCTGTCCCCATCTGAGCCAGCTCCGAGGCCGGCAGCTCTGAAGGCTCACAGGGGCTGGCAAGCGTCCCAGGAACAGGGGCCAAGGGCAAATCACTTCTTAATTACTGCTTACAGTGCAAGTTTTTGCTTTGGCCTGGGTAGAGGCCAGTTCCCCCAAAACACACTGAGTCTCTTATCAGCCTGCAGTGAATTGATCCTTGGAATTGATCCTTGCCTGATCCATGGGTTCTATTGTAACTAGAGAAGCTGCAGCAACCACCTCCAGCCACAGGCTCCTGTCTGCAGCTGAGGATGCCTGAAGGCCCACCTCCCAAGCCCCTCTTCTCACCCCACCCACCCCAGCCTTTCAGATGGCCTGAGACCAGGTCCTCCTTATCAGGGACTTCACCCCTCCAGCCTGGTATTTACTACATGGCCCGAGGGACTCAAAAAGGCAGAGTTTCTAAGCCCTCTACCCAGTCTGCTACATCCCTCCAGCAGCCACAGAGCCGTTTCACAATCAATCTCTCAATGGGTTTTCACACACAAACTTCTGAGGCAGGCAAGAAAGGCCAAAAAACAAAAACAAAAGAACACCAAAAAAGTAACTTTCCCACCATACAGTGAACAAAATGAGATTTAGACAGAACAGAGTCACACAAATTCAGAACCAAGAGAGAAGATACATTAATACACCGAGCACTGACAACAATAGCCCCCAAATCTCAGTGGCTTCACACAAGAGCTTCAGTTCTTGCTCATATTACAGTCTAACGTGAGCTAGGTGGCTTTTCAGTCTTCTAGGTAGATACTTGGGGACGGAGGCTCCTGCCATCCTGGGACACCACTACATCTAACGTTTGCCTGGGGAAACGTTAATAAATATGAGGAAGATGGGGCAGGTGGATTTGTGGCGAGGCCAGAAATGGTATACATCACTTCTACACACATTTCATTGGCCAGAACTAGTCATGTGATTACTGCAAGGGAAGATAGGAAATATAGTCTTTTGTGGGAGCAGGAAGAGGAAATGAACAAGTGAATATCCAATCACTCTCTGCTACAGAAGGAACAATGACACTGACTTTTATGGAGTTCCATGTACCAAGCAGCTATATAAGAATCATCTCATTCAATCACCATGACAGCTCAGCGAAGATTACTTATCTTCATTTTACTCATGAGGAGGTTCAGAGAGTCCAGCACTCTGACTTCAAATCCTCTGCTCTGACATATGAGTATATTCTCCTTGGACAAAACTGAAACATTATAGAGAAGACTATAACCCTTTTTGGCCATCCTACCTCCTATCCCAGCTCCCTCCCAAACTCCCATGGTTATCAGTTTCATGTGCATTCTTCTGGGTCTTTTTGTTCATGCGTTTACATGCATGTATACATTCACAGTGATTATCCAATTGATTTATCATTTCCTTGAAAATTAGAACTGTACTATATATGTTATTCTGCAACATCTAACACACAGCACACTTCCTGATAAATATCCAGTGTTTTGTCCACCAGATCACACAGCCTTCCAGATTTCCACCAGAGTAATTCCTTTGTAATAAGGTATAGCTAGAAGGCCTTGGCAAAAATGCAAGTACTGCACAAGGCAAGTGTAAATCATGAAGCATTGACAGTGATTCACACCTTAGCTCAGTATCATTTTCTCTGTAGAGCCAGACCCAAGGGGACTAGGCACAGGGCTAATGTCTTCTCTTCTCCAGCAGTCAGCCCTGGTTCATTGTCCACTTTGGGGAAACCCTCATCTGTACCCTAAGACTCTCTCCTGTGGAGACAATGTCTCAGCAAACTACCCAGGATGTTGGGGGTTGAGGGAATGAATCCTTGAAGGTGAGGAAAAAACTCATTCTTTCTGAAAGTGGAATTAGATGAAACTAACTTGAAAACAGCAGAAGTCTGGGCAGCTGAACATACTGTACCCTAAGGTCATCTCATGTAATCCTCACAACAGTCCCTCCTATTCTGAGAGGTCAATATGTTCATCCCCATTTCACAACCAGATGCCCCAAGTCCAGGGGAGGAGGTAGGCTACCCAAGGTTGGCGTACAAAGCCATTCCCCTCACCTGTACAGCCCCTGCCTTCCCAGGTCTGGGGCCATAGCCCTAAGTGGGGCCTGCCCTAAATTCCCTAAAACCTGGGGCTTTATTTTTTGAGCTTTTACTCTCCAGTGCCACACAGGGCACCAGGGACTCGAACCAAACCTAAAAGTGATTTAAAAAAAATCACTGAACTGTATGCAATTTGAACCAAGCTTCAACATTATTTCATTGACCGCCGAACCACATTTGGAGGGACCCACTTTATGTCTCCTACCCATCCTCTCAAAGACTTTGCCTGAAGTGCTTTGTTCTCCTCTGAAGTCACGAGCACTTAATATCTGTACAATTAATGGGCCATTTAAGCAACATCACCTGTGTCAGCAATTCTTTGGTGTTGGGCAGTTATTTAAATAATCTGTTGTCATCATTTATTAGGAGCTTCTGTTGGGTCTCCCTAAATAGAGTATAATCTCCTTGAAGGCAATGACCATGACTGTGAGCCCCATAAAACCCAGCCCCCGACGCCTTGCACATGGAAGGTACTCCACACACAGTAGGGGTTTTACATCATCTCATCATTTGAATACTTTCATATTTGATATTTTATTATTTTCACCTAACAGGATAATGCCTTTTGGAAATGACCTCTTCAGCTCCTTTCGTTAGCACATATCAAGCACAGTTTTCTCTCTTAAGCCTCTTAACTGTTTTTCACCAGCCACGCTAAAATGTGAGAACACTGAATCCCATTACCATCATCATCATGGTCATTGTCGTCACCATCCTCGGTCAAGTGCCTATTATTAGCTAGGCACTTGCTATAAGCAACCAGCATCACAGCGTGATGCCCATGTTTCCTTATCCCATTGTTGCTATGGCATCATCATCATCACCTCACGCCAGCCGCTCTCCATTCTCTCCCTGAATCCTCCCAACCAGCCATACGACTGCTCACACGTATGAGGGCCACACACCGCTACAGTCACTGTCTTAGCACACTACATAAAATACATCATTTACTCCTCTATACTGCTTTATAAGGTAAGTACAGGTTTTTCCCATTTTACAGATGAAGGCACTTAGGCTTAGAGAGGTTCAGCAACTGCCTTTAGCTCATATTACAGTGCACTGTAGTTGTTTAGTTTACTGGCTAACAGCTCTGCCCAAATGCTTAATAATTGTTGAAACTGGGTGATGGTTAAGTGGGGGGGTAGTGAAAACTCTTCATCTGTATATAGTATTTGATACTTTTTTTTTTTAATTTTTTTTTTAAATTGGGGAATTGGGGGGATGGGAACAGCGCTGGGGAATTGGGGGAAGGGAACAGACAAGTTGCTGTCGTTTTGTTCTTCAGTCTAGTTGTGGAGGACGTTGCTTCACTGGCCCAAGTTGGCCCCATCATTGCGCTCTTCTCNGGCGAGGCAGATCAGTCGTCGGCTTCTGGACGGCCGCTCACTGCAGCTGCTGGCCGCTCACGCTGGCTGCTGCCTACACACGGTAGCCCATGGCAACCCACTGCAGCAGGGGCTGCAGCCTACGCCATCGCCGGCGACTCACGGCAGCCCAGCTCCAGGTTGAGCTGTTGTTCAGCATCTTAGCTGTGGAGGGCAGTGTCACTGGCCCTCATATGTGGGATCCGAACCGGGGCCCTCTGGCGTCCCAAGCCAGTTCTTAACCATCGCGCCACTCGGCCGGCCCAGTATTTGATACTTTTCATTATAAAATTTTAAAATGAAAAGTTGCCTTTTCAAGCAAGAATAAAAGAATGTTACTAAAACAGGTATCAGGTCTAACTTACTCACTGGGACGTCCCAAGTAACCAGTGTATAGTAAGTGTTCAATAAATAGTTATTGAACAGAAAGGTTCTGCACTGTGCCTGAGGTCCCACAGATAGTAAAGGCAGGGGCTCAGCCAGGAGTCAAAGCCAGGTGTATTTCACTTAAAAGCTCACTTCATGTCACCAGGCTAAGCTGCCTTTCCCCTTTCTTAGACAGGGGGAATGAATTGCCACCAACAGGAAGTCCTTTAAAGAGGTTTCAATGGTCTCTGGGAAAGGAGACCCCTCCACAGAAATCTTACCTGTATCCTCTCACTCGAAACTCATTTCAGCATCTGAGCTGGCCAGCTCATCTGACTTTGGACAATAACATGCTTTCCTATTTGATTTTAGTGCTTAGAGATCAATAGTGGGGTTGCAGAGTTCACAGAAAGAAATTGGTTAAATCTTGATCGATATTAATAGCATGACATGGTCATCAGCTTACTCAGCTGCTTCTCTGTCTTCCTCACCCTCTCTTTTCCTTTCTCTTTCTCTTTCAAAAGCTTTACCAGGCCCCAAGAGCACCAGAGAATATGGGCAGCATAGCACAATGGCATGCTGCAGGCTCAGCTGGAAAGCCAGAACCTACACTACCACCGACTAGATCTCTTAGATCTAAACCCAGAGGAACCAGAGGCAGGGGAAAGGGTTCTCGTGAGACTAAGTCAACTCAAAGGGCCTAGCACAGTGCCTGGCACAGAGCAGGCACTCGATAACGGTCACTGCCTCCCTGCCTCCTGCCTGCCTGCTGGTGGAGCTTCCCACTATACCGGTCTGCCTCTGGAGACTGCGCCTTGGCATCCAAGTCCCCGCTAAATAAATGGAAATGTGTTAACTGGCTTGGCTATTGCATTCTTCCACCACTGGCCCCCAGTTCTTAGTTCAGACAAGCTCATAATAATAACCCCTGACAAGAGGCTTTCTGTATATTACCCTTGATCTTCAATACTTTATCAGTCAGACACCATCACTCCCATTTTGTAGCTAAGGAAACAGAAGCTTTAGGATGAAAAGTAGTGTATCAAGATCTTACAGCTAGTAGGTGGTTGAGCCCTGGCCGCCTACCTGAGAGCAGAGTTAGGGGTGCTGAGCCTTGAAGGAGAAGCAGGAGAGCACAAGGACACCCTGTGAAGGCATCAACAGTGGAAGGAAGGAGGTAGAAGCGCACAGAGGGGTCAGGGGGCTGCTCTGAGTTATTAGCCATGAAACAGGTAGTGGGAATGGCCCACCCTAAGATTCTGCCTCTGTCTGGGTGACTGAGTGAGGGGAGATGGGGGCAGCAGCTTGATACAAAAACTAGATAGCAACTGTAAGATTTTGATGTCACCACTTGCCTCTCTGCTAATTGATCATGGCACTCTCAATACAAATCATTGAGAGAAATATCACCTTTAAGTAGACTGTAAGAGCAGCACAAAGTAGGGATAGGAATGGGGTATGTAGAGATGAAGAGGCTGGGAGAAACCACAGGATATTCCAGTTTGGTCAGGGGCTCTGCACCAAAAGACCCCATCCCCTCACTAAATGTGGCTACGATTTATTGAGCATCTGCTATTTGCCTGGCACAATCTCATTTCATCCCTTAAGCAGCCTTTAAGAGAAACAGCCTTAGTGTTAGAGAGTTGAGGAAGTGCAGTGCACTGAGGTCTGATGACTCCTCTAGGAGGACACAGCTGGCGGGAGACGGAGTCAGGAGCCAAACAGAAGTCAGTCTGCCCCCAAAACTATGATCCGCCCCCTCCTCATGCCCTGGCCACCACAGCACGTAAGATTCGCCCTCCTCCTAAAGGTCTTCCATGAAGAAGGCTGCTCTAAGGCTTCCTGTATCTGGCCTGACCCTCTGAAATGCTCTCCCAGCACTCAGCCTGGGACTGGGACAAATTATCCTGCCTTCCCTTCCCTTTATTCACAGGTGATCGCTACCTTAACTAGACAAAATACTCAAAAATCCAGATTTAAAAAGGAAATTTAAAAATTACAGAACAAGAGAGAAGGAAAGTATTTATTTAACGAAAAGGCGTCTTTGTTTTTATGGGATTCCCTAGTACGCACAAAATAAGACTCTACTTACAAAATTCATTTGACATTCAACTTTTCAGGAACATAACTACTGTCAATTTACAAGAGAACAAAACAGTTCTCTTTCCTGGCTTTCCTCCTGATACTGACATGCCAAGGAGAGTCAGTGTTTGCTAAAAAATTATTTGCTCTACAAAAATGTTCTGGCAACTTTGCTTACAATGTCTCTTTAATGCAATGTTCAAATAAACTTTTGGAATGTCTGCATTGTCAAGGCAGAATAGTGAGGAAAAAATATCAAACTTAAAAATGCTCTTACAAGATCGATGAAATATATTTTAGACTTTCCTTCTTCTGGGGGTCTGAAGACTTAATATTTTTCTCCCTCTCAGTAATTTTTCAACTTGAAATTTTATTATTGATTTTGCTCTAGGCTACATTGATGTACCGCTCCTTTTAAAAATCAAATTTATTTTAATTTTTATATCTTAAAGACAGCAAAAAGATGAGACTAGAATAAACTGCCTCTTGTCTTCACTACATTCAATCCCCTCGCACCCCCACCCTCACCACCTTGTAGCAGACACCTACAGAGGACAGACATTCACGAAACACAAGGTCACCTTCCCCTGGGTACATACTGTATTGGCTAATGAAGGGCTACCATGCTCACCCTGGGCATAATATACATTTGACCATTTTCCATAAAAGACAGAAGTGCTTTCTCTTTATCAGGCTAATATAGTATTTATTTACTAATTAATCTTAAATTAAACACTTGGCTATTTATCATGGCTTCCAATCTTGCCAATTAGTCAAATGGCAAAAACATCTCCCTGCAGAGGGTCACTGCTCTGGACAATCTCAGGAGAAAGAAAATGTCTTTCACAGAAAAACTCGCATGAAATAGGAAGGCGAGGAAGAAGGGGAGAGGGAGCTTAGCTTATGTAACTGCCTGATCCAATTTTGAATCCAGATTAAAACTTGAATCTTCTGATATCCATGTAGCTCAGCTCGGCCCTCAATTCCATTGAGCCAATCAAAAGGCCACAGAGCACTTCCAACAGAAACCATTCATATTACCTAATGGTCTGGAGACCAGAAAGGGTACATTGCAAGAACACGCATTTTATTTGACATGTACCCCGCTTTCCTAAATTATCTTGATATACATTAACCCACAGGATCCTCACAATGATGCTGAGAAAATGGGGGGACATGATGAGGACCATGGAGCTACTTGCTCCTCGAAGTGTAGTCTTTGGGCCAGCAGCAGCAGCATTACCCGGGAGCATTTCAAAAATGCAGAATTCTGGGCCCTACCTTAGGCCTACAACTCAGAGTCTGCATTTTAACAGGATTCCCGGGTATTTATGTGCACATTAACATTGAGAAGTACAGCTCTAGTATCTAGAGCTCAGAAACTATGTTTTATTCATTTCTGTATTCCCAATTGCAGTGTTGGTTAATAGCTGACACTCAAGAAATGTTAGCTGAATAGATGATACATACATACATACATACATACATACATACATACATACATACACGGACAATAGAATAAACAAATGAGATGCATTGTGATGGGACAGAAAAGTGTTAAACGATCAAAATCACAAAGATGTGGACCGACTAGAATCCAGGTCATCTCTAGACTCATTCACTTTGCATTTTTTTATTTCAAGGTGAAGAAAGCAGGCTACAAATATAATACAAGTCCTCCTGTTTAGAATGTGCTTGAGTGAAGGAAGATATAGAACAAACTACGATGCACAGAAACCAGCCATCCTCCTTCAGTCAACATTTCAGATCACTGGGTCATGTTTAGAGTATTTGTCACAGTCCAATTCAATTAAAGAAGCCACTTTACACTACGGAAAACAATATGGAGGTTCCTCAAAACAATAAAAATAGAACTACCTTATGACCCAGCAATTCCACTCCTGAACATTTATCCAAAGAAATCCAAAATACGAATTCAAAAAGATATATGCACCCCTGTGTTTAATGCAGTGCTATTCACAATATAAAGGAATTGTGGTACATATATACAATGGAGTATTATTCTGCCATAAAACAAAATGAAATCTTACCATTTGCAACAATATGGATGGACCTAGAGGGTATTATGCTAAGTGAAACAAGTCAAAAAGAGACAGACAAATACCATATGATCTCACTTATATGTGGACTCTCAAGAACAAAATAAACTAACAAACAAAATAGAAATAGACTCATGGGTACAGAGAACAAACTGATGGTTGCTAGAAGGGAGAGGGTTGGGGGATGGGTAAGAAAAGCAAAGGGATTAGGAAGTACACATTGGTAGTTACACAATAGTCACAGGGATGTGAAATACAGTATGGGGAATCTAGTCAATAATATTGTAAAAACTACGTAGAGTGTCAGATGGGTACTAAACTTATTGGGGGGAATCACTTCATAAATTATATAAATGCCTAACCACTACGCTGTACACTTGAAACTAATATAAAATAATACTGAATGTCAACTATAATTAAAAATATATATATATATATTCATGGAATGTAAAGTACAGCATAGGGAATGGCATTGTAATAATTATGTACAGTGTCAGGTAGATAGTAGTGATCATCGGGGTGATCACTTCATGAGGTAGGTAAATGTCTAATAACTATGTAATTTTGTATACCTGAAACTAATAAAAAATAAAAAATAAAAAAGAAGCCACTTTCTGTATGGAGGCACCAACAGATTCACTGTGATGTGTCTGTTTTTCAGCCATGTTGGAAATCAAATTATTCTGAGTAGAAAAAGTCAGGAAGAAGGTCTCTGCCTACCCAAGATAACTGACCCTATTTTTATAGCCCTTTGGATTATCTAAATCTGGACTTTGCTCTCGGTGCATTCTGTAGCCTGGACACATCCTCTCCTCCTTTCCCCTGGCATCAGCATAAACGCCGGAATGCATTAACCCAAGAGGGCAGAGCATCACGCAGGACCTGCCCTTGCCAAGTGAAAAATCCTACAGCTTCTGGCTCCCGTACCATCCACCTTCTGTCACACTGAATTCGTCACCTACTGTAGGATGGGCCTGCAGACTGCAGTCTCCATGGACTTAGAGCCACGACATGGCTCTAAATCTAGAGCTCTAAAGAGGCTTTGGGAGACCTTCTGACTGACTCCCTCCTGAGGGTCCGTGAAATTCTAATGTCCACCATCTAGGACAAAGTCTCCTCCATCAGAAGTCCACAGATGAAATTTCCTCTGGGAATCTGTCCCTTTACATTGGAAGCCCTTAGCCTTTTTTTTGAGTCAATGGACACTTTTGAGAAACTGATGAAAGGGATGGCCCCTTTCTGTCTCCCAAGGAAAATGCACATAAACACACTATTTGCTTTCAATTTCAAGATAATGTCTTGGGAGTTATTCTTGGGTCTCTAGGGTCCAGAAGTTTTAGGTTAATAATCCCTCAAAACCTTGAAGTCTTTGCTCTGGTCTTCTAAACATGTCTCTACCTCATCTTAGGTTAATGTCCACAGATTCATTTTAAATCATTTGCCTAAACATGGCTTAGAAATTAGAGGAGAGGGGCTTTGTGCAGAGTGGAAGCTTATTACAAAAACCTGGATTTGAGTTCCCATTCTTCATTCAATATCTCCATGTCCTTGAAAAACCACTGAATCTCTCTGAGTCTCATTTTCTCACCTGGAAAACAGGAATGATAATACTACCTCAGAGTTTTCAGACAACGCATGAAAAGTGACTGCTATGTATTGTGCCTCGGTGCTTGGTAAATATTATTCCATTATCCCTCCTCTTTTTTCCTTTCCTTTAATGAGAACTGACAGACTCCCCAAGCAAGCTTCTAACCTAAAATACTCCGAATCCCCTCTTTAACTCATTCCTTTGTGTTAAGACATTGATGGGCTCTATTCAAAATCTGCTTAGGCCAAAGTTAACACCCAAATCGTCTGTCAAGAAACATTTGTTTAGCACTTCTTTCCACATGTGAGACACTGGGGGAAGTACTATAGGATGCTTCTCAAGTTGTTTTGAGTCCCGAGAAATGAGTGTAACCCCACCAAAAAAAAATGACATCAGTCGTGCACACTACGTGCCAGGCAAGCCACTCAGACAGCTAAGTATAGATGTTGAGGGGCATCTGAGGGCTTGGTGATCAAGAGTCCGGGCTCAGAAGTGAGGCAGAGGGCCGGCCGAGTGGCGCGGTGGTTAAGAACTGGCTTGGGACGCCAGAGGGCCCCGGTTCGGATCCCACATATGAGGGCCAGTGACACTGCCCTCTACAGCTAAGATGCTGAACAACAGCTCAACCTGGAGCTGGGCTGCCTTGAGTCGCCGGCGACGGCGTAGGCTGCAGCCCCTGTGGCAGTGGGTTGCCATGGGCTACCATGTGTAGCCAGCAGCCAGCGTGAGTGGCCAGCAGCCGCCGTGAGCGGCCCTCCAGAAGCCGGCGACTGATCTGCCTCGCCAGGGAAGAGCACAATGATGGTGCCAACTTGGGCCAGTGAAGCAAAGTCCTTCACAACTAGACTGAAGAAAAAAACCATAGCAACTTGTCTGTTCCCCTTCCCCCAATTTCCCAGCGTTGTTCCCATCCCCCAATTCCCCAAAAAAAATCTTTAAAAAAAAAAAAAAAAAGAAGTGAGGCAGATACAGGTTTGAACTCTGGTCCTTCTACTTATCACCTGTAAATACAGGACAAGTTCATCTTATTCTCCGTGTCTGAAAACAAAACAACAAATAAAGTAAAACCTACTTCACAGGGCTGTTGTGCAGATTAAATGACATGCTTATGTACAATACCTAGCATAGGACACGATTTACAGAGCATTTAATAAGTTAGGGCCATTCTCATGACCTGTGTGGGATGTGGTTGACTGGAGGAAGCTTCCGGAGAAGGGCAGATAATGGGCATTGAAGAGAGAATTCAGAACAGGAAGGGAGGTGGGCAGTGAGAACAGAAACAAGGGCAGAGGGGGTCCCATCAACCTCAGCCATTGTTGTCACATACACTCCCATGCTCAGAGATAGTGCCCTAAGGCAGAAGGATACTGAACAGAGGACCAACGGAATCAGATCCTAGGGGTTATCCATCCAGAGGGCAGGCCTGGGTGGTCCCACGTGGGGGTCTCTGAGGCCCTAAGGTGCACCATGAGAACCTAGAATAGAGATCAGGTATGGGAAAGCAAGCTCCCTTGGACTGGAGTTGGGAAGACAATGAGCCCAACAGCACCTACAGGAATGTTCCTGCGGCTTGGCCCTCTGACAAAAGTTTCGTTTCTTAATTCCATATTGCTTTAGTGGCTACTTTTTTGACAGTTACAGACTGTGTGCTCAATAACTGCTTATTGATTGATTGATTTCTTCCTTGGCTAATGTTGCCAGGAATGAAACTATCTGTGCAGTGTTTCAAGCACAGGGTTATGAACTGCATGTTCCCCGACCTCTAAGGGGCCTGGAGCATTACAAATCCAAGCAGGCACTCCATGGTGGCCGCAACAACAAAAGGCAGCTTCACAGGTGACTCTGGCCCCGATCAACTAGAAGAATTTGTGTGTCCACAGTCAGGATGCTCTAGAAAATTGCCAATCCCCTGATTGACCTCTGCCACCAAGGGTTTAATCTCACTAAAAGAAGAGAAAATGAGGAGGAAGGCAGGATCAGAGAGAAGGATCTGGAGCAAGGACATTGCCCTCCGGTCGCCTACCATTAGCAAATAGGACAAGACAGATACAGACAGGATCTGCTCAAACATTTATGACATAAAAGTGGGAGGAGACAGCTGGGTGGGGAAGGGGGGAGCCTAATTCTAGATGGACACTTTAAAATTCTGCTAAGTCTCCAGAGTCCAGAGGAGCCAGATCATTAGAGTCTTGTCTTCATGGGCCAAGAATAGCTCAAGATTTATGCTGCACGTTGGATAGTCCTGTTCCGCCTGGATGCTGCCTCTGAGCAAGTGGTGCAACCTCACCGGGGCTTAGACCAGCTCCACTACAGGGGTTCACAGAAGAAAGCACTCCAATCTATAAAGGGGTCAGATCAGCCCTGTCCAAGGAAATGAAGCAGTCAAAGAACAGTCAAGGCCAAATCTTAACACCCTTTGTAAAAACGTACCTGGGACCCCCAGGTTATGAGATACCCAGATGCTAAGGACCTCACTCAAGGCTATGGGTTGTGGTGTAAACTCTAGCTGTGTTACATGAGCAGGTTACTTAACCTCTCTGAACCTTAGGTTCCTCAACTGTAAAATGAGAGTAATAAAAACACCTACCCCATTGACTGTTGAGGATTAATACAGGAAATGTTCACAGGATGGTGACTAGAACTGAATAAGCAATCAACAGAATTGGGTGTTTTTAAGATAGGCATCTCTCCCAAATATGGGGAAATACAGTACGTGAAGGGGTCTACAAGTAAATAAGAGCATTCTCCAGGAGGTGGCCCTCTTAGGGTTGTTGTGGGGGCCTAATAAGAAACTCTAAGGGGTGAAGCAGGCCCTGACGCACCTCTCCTGATGTGCACAGAGCGACATCTCAGGTCAAATAAACAGATTTCCAAAACTGGCTGCAATACTGCCAACAAAAACTATGAAAAGCGGGTCTCAAACAACTTGGGGACAGGGCAACTCAGTTTCCAGAAACTCCTGTGCCATTTTTCAACCTCAGAAATGCTTCATCCTAGAAACCCTGTCACGAGTGATCAAAATACCAACGAGGTCCCCCCAGTCATGGTTTGGCAGGAAAAACAACAGGAGACAAGGCTTTTGAGTGTGGCTGAGGAGGAGGGCAATAGATCCTCGGAAGTGACAGACTGACAGGCACCAGTCCTCAGTTGGAATTAACTCTCATGAAGCACAATCATGTGCACTTGATCGAGCTCTCTTCCCATGAGGTGGTAGCTGATGATCATGTTTTATAGGATGCAGAGTTTTACAGAGTCCTTCACATACTTCTAGAGAGTAGCATGTCCCAGAGTGTATTCCATGGAAACTAGTACTGCAACATCCTCCATTCCTAAAGGGTTCCATGGTCAGAAGTGTTTGGGAACACAGCAGACTATAACCCCTATTGTACATTTGCAAAGCAGAGTAAAGGCACTGAGAGGTCCTGCAGTAAAGAAATGCCAAACCTGTGGGAACATAGAACTGTATTTCCTTTTATGGTAAAACACCATGGAACACACTGGGGTGACACCATTTTAGAGCTCTGCTACAAAAGAAAAAGCCTTGTTTGGGAGTCTCTACTCTGCTGCTAATTCAGCTGTTAGTTCTTATTCGGTGCCTTCACTTTCCTGTCTCCAGGGCTCCACATCCTGGTCTACCAGGCCTCACCAAGTACATCAGAAACAGCCAGGCCTGCACCCAGCACTGCGGCAGAAATGATCGCAGGAGCACACCCTAGCCCTCCAAACACATGCCCACACAGGGGAGATGCTCAAGAACTGGCATCTGGGAAGACAGGCAGGCGAGGTGTTTCTTGGCCTCTCCTTGATTGACCTCTCCCTGGATTACTGCTTTCCTTGCTAAATTTTAAAGGGGACTCATATTTTACTTTATTAGCATGCCTTCTTAAAAACATCATCATAATCTCACCCGCTGAAGGTAATTTCAAAATTGTATACAACTTGGTGATGGTCCTGCCTGGCATTTTTGATATGCAAATATTTATTTTCTGGCCAAAATGACATAATACAACATGTACTCTTAGTCATTTGTTTTTTTATTAATGCATATTAATGTATGCATTTTATTATGCATATTAATATATGCATTTTATGCATATTAATACAAAATGGACATTACCATTGTTTGCTTTTGGTAATGTTCATAGAATCTTAGCTTTGGGTAGGTTAAGACCTTGGCGGAACTAGTTGAAAATATTCTGTTTTACCCTTGTCAGTGAGGTATTATTAACTCCATTTTTGCAGATGAGGCAACTGAGGCCCAGAAAGGGACCTTAGGAATGTCATACAAATTGTCAGAGGTGGACTGGGGCCCAGAGCTGAGGTCTCCTGCCTCCTGGAGTAGGAATATTCTTTCTTTCGGGCTGTCCCTATGAGTCTAGAGACTGAAAAAGCACCAGTCAGTTCATGTTTGTTCTTATTACATAACATCAGGTACCAGAAATGAGTCGGCTTCGTGTTAAGTGCTTTCTTTATATTTAAGGGTGCCATTTTCTCCAAAAGCCAAATGGAATATTATTTCTCCCATTGGATTACATATGAAAAGGCCTATACTCAGGTTTCCTTATTTACACGTCTGGGACACTTATCAGTGGCCATATGGGGCCGTGGACATTCCCTCCTGCAAAAGCGAGCTGCTAGAGACTGTGCCTGGAGAGCTGCTGGCGGCGTTCAGCTCCGGTGACTCTGAAGGAACCAGCCTCCACGGCCCTCCCTGCCCATCGCTCCTCCTTATGTGGACAGGATTTACTGTCTGGTAACCACACTCGGGCTGCGTTATAAACAACAGCAAACTCATCCGCTTCTGCCACAGTAATTGCATCATAAACAAAATAAATGGAAGAATTTAAGGAAAATTAAGCCCTGCAGAGAGATTAGCACAGAAGGGGTGAAAATGATCAGAAGGGGGAAATGATCATTCCGGCCACCTCATCAGCTAGTGTCTGTCATTGAGCACGTGGATGGTGGGGTGCGCAGAGCCATCCAGGACTAGTGACTCGATTGCCCCCCTCTCTGATTTCTTCCAGGGCCCCACGGCTCCCCTGATCAAAGCTGTGTGGCACACAAAGCCAAACACCTGGATTTTTATACTGTTTCCTAATGAACATTCCCCAGCCCAAGCTACTCAGCTTATCCCCCCCCCCAGGAAAGGTGTGTCTCCGACTGGAGTGTTGACCAGTTTGATCATAAGATGACAAGAAGGGAATCAAGCCAGCAGTAGCTAGCAGCCTCCTTCAGTCCGCCAACAGTGACAGGAAGACTTAAACGTTCAGGGACCCAGCATAATATCCCCATTCCCACCAAGCCCGCTGTGGCCGGTCCATGAGTTCTCGGTGTGTGACTGGCTGCAGACATGATCTGGGCTGTGTTCCTAAGATCCTCTGGCCTCCCAAAGATTTTGTGAGCCTGGGATCAATGGGCACAAAGAGCCCAATGCATCCAGTTTGGACACATGGGCCCAAGTGCCTGCGTTAGCGTTAACTGGGGCAAACTTTCCGCTTTAGTCCTGGCAAAAAGACAAACTCACGAGGCAACTGAACACTGCTTGTGAGGGTTAGCAGATTTCACTCCCATAGATGAGAGCATTAAAGACTTGGCCAAGAGCCCCGGAGGGTTTTGCTCATTTATAGGAACAACATCAGTATTATGAAGGAGCCACTACTCATTTAAGTTGCTATAAACCCCACATTTTCAGAGGTTCTGTTAACTCTGCAGGCGCCCCAGGCCTACCTTCTCTGAGCAAGTCTTAGAGGGACTTGAGCCAACTGCCTAAAGATGATGGTCTTGAAACAACCGTTTTGCAGGGCCTGCACAGGGCTGAGCTGCGCCATCCTAGCTAAGTGCCCAGTCCATAAAAGTTACTACTCAACATCCCACTGAGCACATGACAAAATGAAAAGTATATACCCCTGTTCTGCCTAGCGCAATGTTTAACTGAGAGTTGGGACTCAGTGAATACTTATGGAATGAGTAAATGAATGACTCCCTCACTTGCTGCTCCATCTGTTATCTGTGCTATGACGCCTCCCAAATCCGTACCTCTGGCCCAGCACTTCCTCTTCAGTGCCAAATCCACACACCCCACTGGCTGCCAGAGCAGATGACCTTGGTCTGGGCATGTCTGAGAGGGAACTCATTAACTTTCTCACTGACACCTACCCACTTCCCTTCCTGCCCATGTAAGACCTCAGAAATATTTCTCAAATCAATTCCCTCTTTTCCATCTACCTCCACTACTTCCCTCAGGCGTTCATCACTTCCCAGTGGATCATTTCATCACCTCTTAATTGCCTCCAGCCTCCTCCTCACCACTCTCTCTTTCCTATCCCCACAAAGCCACTGCCCACAGTAACCCCAGAAAACCTTGCTCAAATGCAAACGTGAAAGTGCCACTCCGCGGGTCTCCAGTACCGCTGGCTTACAAGCGGCTTCATGCCAAGCCACTATCAGCCTCTCCACCCTCAGCTCTCACTTCTTCTACACAGCAATACCCACTTCATTGGAATTTGAAGGAATTTTGCTGACACCTCTTAGGTGGAGGAGTCTGAAGTTCTTTTCAAGTACACAGGGCCACCCAGCGATAACCTGTATTGTCTTTGGTCTTAAGACATGCCTTCTTTACCTTTTCCCAAATGTAATTTTCTTTTCTTTTTTTTTTTATTGTGGTAAAATACACACAACATGAAAGCTACTGTATTAACCATTTTTGAGTGTACAGTTCAGTGGCATTTAGTACCTTTACATTGCTGTGCTGCCATCACCACCATCCATCCACAAGAATTCTTTTTATCTTGAAAAACTAAAACTCAGCATCTATTAAACAATTCCCCATGCTTCCCATCCCCAGCCCCTGACCACTACCATTCTACTGTCTGTCTCTATGAATTTAATTTCTCTAGGTAGACCTCATATAAGTGAATCATACAATATTTGTCCCTTTATGACTAGTTTAGTTCACTTAGCATAATGTCCTCAAGATTCATTCATGTAGCACCTGTCAGAATTTTCTTCCTTTTTAAGGCTGAATAATATTCCACTGTACGTATACATCACATTTTGTGAATCCATTCACCTGTCAAAGGGCACTTGGGTTGCTTCCATGTTTTGGCTTTTGTGAATAATGCTGCTATGAGCATGAGTATACAAGTATCTGTTCAAAACCCTGCTTTCAACTCTTTTGGGGGTTATACCCAGAATTGGAGTTGCTGGATCATATGATAATGCTGTTTAATTTTTTGAGGAACCTCCATACAATTTTCTATCCAAATGTCATTTTTATATCCATCTAACAAATTTATTCTGAGCATGGAGGAGGACAGACCCCAACACCCAGAGAAGCAGCTAAGGTGCAATTTGTTAGAAGTACAAGAGTCTCTGAGAGCAGGGTGAGTGTCAGGCTAGCCCCCACATCTCTGATAATGCTCCTCTCCCTCTTATCTTATGAAGAACTTATTCCAGTGTTGAAGGGGACAAGAACTGAGAGAGCGCTATGAAGTAATGCAAAGGGTGAAGGTACTTGCTCATCAATAAGCCACTTGAGAACTTAGTGGACAATGCCCATCCCTGTTTCTCATGGTGTCTAGCTGATAACATAACATCAATACAAATCTCTTAAAATGTTGTGAGCCAGGTTTAAGGAACAAAGCTCCTGAAAAAGGGGATTCTAGACCCAGCAACAACCCCCCACCCCCAGGTGCTCTCCATTTTGCACGTGCTGTTCTCCTTCCTGGGGCACCCTCCCCCACCCCAAGGCCACCTACCTGTCTGTCTCTTATTTATGCTCGAAGGTTTCATGCCAGCATTACCTTCTTAGGGAAGCCTTCCTGATCCCCAGGCTAGTTGTGCCTTCCTCTGTGCTTCTAGCAGCTTGGCATGTCTCCATTGCTATACTGCTTGGTTTTCTTTTTCATCACCCCCAAATTGTATGTTCCTTTGCTGAAATGACAGTGTTTCTCATCTCTGTATCCCCAATACCTAGCCTGAGACCAGCACACAGTTGAATCTCTGCAAATATTTTTGGATGGATGAATGAACAATACTTCTAAAGCAAGTTTGGATGACAACAGCATTGGCAGTAGTACTAAGATAGGGTTTCTCCACCTGAGACATTTGGGGCTGGATAATTCTTTGCTGTTGCACTATAGGATGTTTAGCAGCATCCCTGGCCTCTACTCACTGGATGTCAATAGCACCCTTTCTCCCAGTTGCAACCACCTAAATGTTTCTAGAATTTGCCAAAAGTCCCTTGGCGGGGGTTGTGGTGGGGGCCAAAATCATTCCAGGCTCAGATCCACTGCACCAAGATGAAGCGCAATTATTCAGGCAGGGATTGTCCTCTGCGGGACCTTCTGAAAGTGCATGCAGATTCCAGACAATGTATGAAATCTCATCAGAAATACATTTGTTATCATCTCGTGAATGCTTTATAACGTTATATACCTTGTGAATAATTAAGAAATGTGCCTGCAAACCTCTTCCAACAGATCATCTGGTAGGAATCTTAAATCATTTGCTATAAGATATTGACTCTGGTCTGATTCATTATTTAAAACCTCACTGAAGCCTGGGTTGAGGAAATGCTGCATCAAAACTCTTCCATCCAAAATCTTTTGTAAAGAGCTTAGAAAGTTTGGGGAAAGGGGAGCAAAGTCCCTGGAACAAAAGTTTATAGTGGCCAGTCAAACTTTCAAATGGAAGGAATTCCATTCACAGCCTATTTAAGGAAACGGGGCGGGGAATAAGAAAGGTGAGGCTCAGACTGGGGAAAAAGAAGAGGAAAGGCGAGGATTTCAATGCCCAGGTAAAGTATGTCCTAATCAGAAAACAGCAGAGGAAATATTTGCCTAAAACCATTTCATATTCTTCGGAGAGGTTAAATGAGATTAGAGGAGCAAAGTACATAGCACAGGAACGACACAAAAGAGAAGTTCAATACATAATGGTCTCCCTTGTGAATCTTCCTGTGTTGAGAAAGGAGAAGAATCACAAATCCAGAGCAGAGATCAGAAAATGAGCTCTTCCTAAACTCTAAAACGTGTGGTTGATGAGATTACTCCCCCAGTCCCTCCCATCTCTCAAGACTATCAGTAGGCCCTAGCACCCGTATGCCATCGTTAAAGTCCCAGGCAGGGAGGTGACAACAGTAATTCTTGAACTTGACTGAGTAGAAGAATCATTAGGGATTTTGTTTAAAATGCAGATTTGGGGCCGGTTGAGTGGCTCAGTTGGTTAAGAGCTCACTCAAGAGTGTGAGCTCTGAGCAACAGCGGTTCGATGCCCGGCCTGAGCTGAGCTGCTGCTGAGCTGCCAACAGGTGGCAGGATGGCTCAGCTAAAAAATAAATAAATAAATAAATAAAATAAAAATAATAAAGTGCATATTTGGGGACCCCATCATGAGCTCTTAATTCAGTCACTCTGCAGCAGGACACAGATGCTACATTTTTGTGACAGGCCCTGCACACTGACACAGGTAAGAGAAGGACCATACTGCAAAACGCACTAAATAAGAGCAGCCCAAGAACTTGCAGAGGCTGCACCCACAGAGGCCTGGGGGTACTCTCCAACATCTGGACACTCTGTAGGCAGCTAACAGAAGATTTTGAGTCAGTGACACCATACTCCATAAAAGCTGATGTTCATTCAAAATGGTACCTAGGAATTATATGTATTTTCCATATTACTACAAGTTCAAATGCTCAATAACTCAGCAATCATGTTGGTCTCATAGTGCAGTAGTTCTCAAACTTTACTGTGCATAAGACTTACTTAAGAAGGGATCCAAAAAAAAAAAAAGTTTCTGGAGGTCTACCCCTAGAGAATTCAATTCAGTAGGTGAAGGAGGGCAGGACTCTGTGATATGAACAGCACTCTAGATGACTGAGGTTCAGGTGGTCGGAAGACCACCCTGCAAGAAACACAAACACAGCTGTAGGAGAGGGTCATCCCTTTGTGCCCTATGAGAAGGTCTTCTAAGGGAGAAGGCTGAGAGATCCAGCTAGATAAGGGGAGTCACCCACCCTCCCAAACCTACCATTCTTTACCAAATGATCCTGAGATCATGTAGGTGAAGACAAGGGAGATAAGAAGAAAAATGGCTGGGTTAAAGTTTCTGCTAAAAAAAGTAGAGATTTTGATGGCACATTCTTTTTTTGCAAATATACCCTGATTCCCTTCTGAAAACAAGGCAGAGTCACCTTCTCTCACTCACTCACCTTTATTTATTCAAACCACATGTACTGAGCTCCAATCATGAGTCATGTCCTGTGCTAGACACCAGGGAAAGCAGTGTTGCTCCCATCCTGAAGAATTCCCTATGCTGTCACTGTTGTTACTCAAGGATTCTTGACCCCACAATATCAAGGAGCCTCTTGCTAACTCCTAGCTCCACTGATCATGAAAGGCGCTGCACAAAAATATTTATGTACTTGGCAAGGCTGCCAGAGGCCAGAGAAACATGTGGCCCTGAGCAAGAGCACCAGTGAGAGGCCCATTTTGGGAGATAATGGACAGACACAAGTGCCAAATTAAAGGAAGTCAGTAAAATAAATTCTTAGCCTGTCCAGAGTTGAACTGGAAGAGACTGAAGGAAGGAGTGGGCCTGGCATACACTCCACCTGGATCCCTGGGGCTTCAGCAGCAGCAGCCAAGTTCATACCCACAGAGCTTTTGGTCCTGTCGGTGATGCTCTGACCCAGGTTCTGCATCCCAGTGCCAGTGATGCACATGGCAAGGAACACAGCTGCGAGCAGAGGGTCGGTGCCTCCACCTGGTAAAACCGCTCCTAAAATCAAAGACAAGTTACTTCCCTGCTTTCCTGGCTCTCACATGACCATGCAGCCTGTCTGTCTCTTTCCATCCTTTTCTCTCATTGTCCTCCAAACTCATGTTCCAGCTAGTCACCGTCCTCAAGAAGTGGCCCTCTCTGCAGCCTCCATGTCCAATAAAGCAAGTCCACCTTTCTCCTCCCAGACCACACTCATCCAGGCCAGCCCCTCACACCAGGCAGACACCTGATCTAAGGGGTCCTCTGCTACCATTACCCGCTCCCCAGGAACGTCAGCTGAAACCACTCCCTATCTACTCAGCCCAATGTGGACCTTAACATGACTTTTTGCTGTTCTCTGATTCATTTATGAGTCTGAATCTTCTCTCCCCAACTGGTTTGGAAGCCATTGAAGGATAGGACAATGGACTTGCCTTCCTGACTTCCCCATAGAACCTGGGCAGGGGCTGGATCCACAGTGAGTGTTTCAACAATCCTTATTGGGCCGGCCAAGTGGCTCAGTTGGTTAAGAACTCGCTCAAGAGTGCGAGCTCTGAGCAACTAGCGGTTCAATTCCTGGCCCAAGCTGAGCTGCCGCTGAGCTGCCAAAAAGTGGCAGGATGGCTCAGCTAAAAACAAAAAACAAACAAACAAACAAAATCAACAAATCCTTATTGATTTGACTTGCTCCCCTTCCCCTCTTTCAAACTAATCATTATATACAAGCCACTACTTCTAAGGCAGCACACAGTGGAAAGTGGAAAGAGAGAACTTTGCTCTGGACCAACTGAGGTCCTAATTCCAGCTCTTCCACCGCCCATGCATTGCAGTCTTTGGCCAGTTACCTAATTTCTGAGCCTTGATTCTCTCATCCCTGAAATGGGGATGGAAACTCAACAACAACAAAACACCTGATTCAAAAATGGGCAAAGGACTGGAATAGACATTTCTCCAATGAAGCTATATGAATATAGTCAAGAAGCATATGAAAAGATGCTCAGCATCACTAATCATTAGGGAAATGCAATCAAATCTACAATGAGACACCTCACACCCATCAAGATGGCTACTATCAAAATAAAGAAAACAAATGAGGATATAGAAAATTGGAACCCTTGTGCACTGCTTGTGGGAATATAAAATGGAACAGCCACTGTAGAAAACAGTATGGCAATTCCTCAAGAAATTAAATATAGAATTGCCATATGAGCCAGTAATTCCACTTGTGGGTACATAAAAGAATTGAAAGCAGGGAACAGATATTTGTATACCATGTTCATAGCAGCATTATTCACAATAGCTAAAAAAATGTGAAAACAACCCAAGTGTCCACTGATAAGCAAGACGTTATATATACATACAATGGAATATCAGTCTTAAAAAGAAATAAAATTCTGACATGTTACAATATGGATGAACTCTGAGGATGTTATGCTAAGCAAAATAAGCCAGTTGCAAAAAAGACAAATACTGTATGATTCCAGTTATATGAGGTACCTGACATAATCAAAGTCATAGAGACAGAAAGCAGAATGGTGGTTGCGAGGACCTGGGGAGAAATGAGACCGGGGAATGATTGTTTAATAGGTACAGAGTTTCAGTTTTGCAAGATGAAAAGAATTCTGAGGACGGATGATGGTGATGGTTACACAATGTGAATGTATTTAATACCACTGGACTGTACACTTAAAAATGGTTCAGATGGTAAATTTTATGTTATGTGTATATTTTACCACAATGAACAAAGAGGAAAAGGGGGGTGGTCATAACCAGCATAGATGTTCTCATAAAAATTAAATGAGATGTGAAAGTATCTGGCACACATGAAATGTTGCCTTCCCCCCTTCCTTTCCCTTCCTTCTGGTCATAGAAGTATATGCAGTCACACCTAACAGTTCCAGCAGGGGAGGTACAGAGCGTGGCAGCAAGCCGACTGGCCTGGGATTCAGGCAGCTGGCACTCTGACACAGCCTCCCCACCCCTTACAGAGCTTCAGTTTCCTCATCAGTAAATGAGAGGAGGCCCCTACCAGCTCTGAGAGTCAGAGATTCCAGAGCCCAGGCTCCTCTCCAAGGACATACAAGGGTTTCAGGGTGACACTGCCCACAGCTTGCAACTGCTCGATTGAATTGTGTTCCCCACCCTACAAAAATATACACTGAGTTCCTAACCCCCAGTGCCTGGAAAGTGACCTTATTTAGCAATAGGGTCTTCACAGAGGTAATCGAGTTAAAATGAGGTCGTTAGGGTGGGCTCTAACGTAATGACTGGTGTCCTTGTTCAAAGGGGAAATATAGACGTAGAGACAGCAGCACACAGAGAAGCCATGTGAACATGAAGGCAGAGGTCAGGGTGATGCATCTACAAGCCAGGGGACGCCAAAGATTTCCAGCACACCACCAGGAGCCAGGAGAATGGCCTGGAGCAGGTTCTCCCTCACAGCCCTCAGAATGAACCAACCCTGACCTTGGACTTGTCACCTCCAGGACTTCGAGATAATAAATTTCTGTTGCTCAAGCCACCCAGTTTGTGGTGCTTTGTTACAGAAGCCCCAGCAAGCTAATATACCACGCATGTAAGAGAAAGCGTTTGTTTGAAATCTGTGAGGTTCCAAAGAGCTATGGTAGCTGCCATGGAGCAGAGGGCAGGGGCTGTGCTGGCCGTGGATCCATGGATGTTGGAAAGCCCAGCAAAAGCAGCCCCCGAAGCCCCTCTCATGCATCTGAGCTTGGGAGGACCCCCTGGGGTGGAGAAGGGGAGAGTCCAGGAGAGACTCCCACACTGCAGGCGACAGGGCCTCAGCAACCCCTGATGGGTTATTATTTATAAGCTGCTGTCATCACTTTGCTTAGTCTAACTCACTTCAGAGAGTTTTTAATATTTCAGAAACAGATGAGCCTAGCATTGCCTAAGCTATTCGTAGTCTTAGTCATACCAAACACTTCCTCCAAAATGATGCTGCAAGATGACTCTGACTTAAACATCTCACAGTGGTACAGAGGGAAGAAGTTGACCCCCTAGAGACTTCAGCACCCCCAAACAGAGCTTGAATGTATCAGTCAAGATGCCGCAGCTGAGAGGCCTGGCCTCCGTGAACCCAGACACCGTCCTGACATCCATCCTCTACCTGCCCAGCCTGCCACGGCCCCGTTTTCATTTGCCACTGCGTGTCAGGCACTGGACCAAGCCCTCTGCGCACAGTATCCCACTGCCTCTTCCAATGCTGCTAGTTCTCCCATTTCAGAGAAAAAAACTCGGGTCTGAAGAAGTTCAATAACATGCCAGAAGCCACACAGGTGGTAATCTGAAGCCAGGATTCTAATCTAGTTCTAATTCCAAAACCCCCAGCTTTTAGCTACTAATAAGCCATACTTCTGGAAGGTCATTCCAGGCGAAAGTGACAGGGAGAGCAAAAGTCCAGGGTCAGAGACCTGAGAGCCTTGTGGGGTACATCCAGCAGTGGAGGTGTCATCAGCGCACCTGGGGTGTGTGCCAAGTGGGGTGGGGGCACTCGCTTTATAATCCTCAGTCTGGGTTATAAAGGGAGCTTAAGATTTTTTTTTTTTAAAAGGTGACATATGTGTAGAAAGGCTTAATAAAGCCTCTGAAAGGTGAGAGGTTTGCCCAGTTGTTCCCCTGGAATGAGCTTTATGAGACTGGCAAGGGTCTCCCTTCCACCTGGCCTTCTTTACTGCTCAGACCTGAGACATGCTGCCTGAGATCCCCAACTCTCAAAGCACCTCACCTGCCATGATTCACCCCCAATGGTGAGGAACTGTGTAGGCCCTACGTCTCTGGTGACAAAGGCAGAGCTGTTTGTGGCAGAACCACCAGTAACATGGCTTAAGAAAACACAATATTAAAGTCTCAATCCTTTTCCACTGAAGAAAAATCTCACACATGAGCACATTACAGAGGATGAAAGCCTGAAGCCATCAATGTGAAAAGGATTTTGTTTTCAGTGACTGCTCATCCTACCTGAGTGCTCTCGCTCTCTCTCTCCATTACAGTTCACTTTCTTTAGAAAAGAAAAATCACTGTTCTATTTAAAAGATTTGATTGATTTAGTCTATAAAGAAACAAGCGACTAAATTTTTTCCCCATTGCCTCAAAGTTTCACTTAATATCATTATCTCTAACCATGTTTTGAGTGCCTCTCAGAAGCATGACTTTTAAAGTCATATTTGATCCATCACACCCTGACAGTGGCACTCTCTCTTTGGGGTAGCTTCTCTCTCCAGGCCCCAATTTCCTCATTTGTACAAATAAGATAATATCAACATCCGTAAGTTATACTCTGAGTACTTACCACGAACCAGGCACATTACATTCATGATCTCATTTAATCCTCTCATAACCCTACAAGACAGGTATTACTAGTTTCATCCCCATTTTGCAGATGAAAAACTGAGGCTTAAAGCAGTTAATTGGCTTGTGCTTACAAGTGGTGGAGTTGGGATTTATATCCAAGGTAGCCCTACTCCAAAACCCAAGCTGGAATCACAATGCCTCTTTGAGGATTAAATTAAGACAGCGCAGACCAGAGCCCTTTGTAAACTGGCAAATGTCAGGCCCAGATTCACAGATATTTCTGGGGGTGGGAAGAGCTACTACCAGATCGGGCAGCGCTGGCACGGAACCTTGTGCCTTGCCTGCTTCCGAGCTGGGCAGTAAGAGGCCTCTGAGGCCCTGAACACCCCTTCCTTGAAGGCCTCATGTCTTTCTTAGGGAAATCAGGCCACTAGCACAGCAGCGACAATGCCTCTACCTCGGGCCTTGGCTGGACATGTTACTGTAGGAGTCAACAGATCTAGCAAAGCTCAACACCCACACTTGCCCCTCCACACACACAAACACATATGAGCTGCAAGTACTAAAACACCGCTGGACACATAACAGGGAGGGGTGGGGCCTTGAAACAGCCCAGATTTGGGACATCCCCCAAGTAGGGGGAAGGGCAGCTGCATTCTGGGGTAGGTGAAGCATGGAAATTGCACCCTGAATTGTCTAGGAGGCACCCTCGTTGGACTGCAGCTACTGCAGAAATTGAGCATCTTGTGGCTACCTGCAGAGAAAGGCCCACTGCCACTTAGCAAGGACCAGCAGGATCTTTGAAATGCTTCTATTTCAGATCTCTTCTTTTTTCATATCCATTAACATTTGTTTCTACGAAATTAAATTTCATTTTGAAAGGGAGTGGGCCCAGGAAAAGGATGGGTGAAAGTAAAACTTGTTTAGCAAAGTAGCAGTTTCCTAACGCTCACCTGCTCATCTTTGAGGCACACCTGGCTCCTGTGCCTGCCAGGCCCTCCGGCAGGCCTGTTGTGGTGTTGGGTAAACACGTATCTCTCCCCGGTACTAGAGCAGGGGGGCCTGAGGTGCAGATGGGAGAGTTCCCGCTGCCTTTCTCTTTCTCTCCAGGCACGGTGCGCTAACAAGGGGGTGACAACAAATGCCTTATCGCTCCCTGACTGGTCTAGTATAAGAAGGCCTTAGAGTGCCTCTGTCATGGCTGTCCACTCTTCAGCACTGGCAAAGAAAAAGTTTACAGCTGAGAATTTTGCTTCCTGAGCTCTGGCCTCATTTCACTCTGCTTCTCCTTCACTGTCACGACTTCTTGCTTTTAAACTTTCCATTTCTCCAGTATGACTGACCCTCCCGGGGGCGACTCCTCCAGGCATTTGCATCTAACCCTGGATGTCTAACTATGAGACACAATGCTTCCTCCCAGCTGCAAGACTCTCAGGAGAGGAGGTTGGGGTCCTAGGTGGCTCAGAAAGGAGGCATTTTTCATCTCTGAGGACACTCCTTCAGTCCATTCATGGAGCCGCATAGGGCAGAGCTGGGCTGGAAGGGTCATGGGGATGACCAGGTTCCCCTCTTCCTGCTGCTTCTCTCCCTTATCCTTAACTCCAAGCCCTCCTACCCTGCTCCTCCAGGCCCTGATGGCCCAGAAGCTGGAGCTCTGCAGCCCGTTGGCACACAGTGTCAGCCGTAACCGATCCAGCAGTCAGGTCCCAGCTCAGAGGCTGGCAGCAGTAGGCCTCCGCTGAAGAATCTGGGGCAGGGAGGAGGGAGGTAAGTGATGCAGAGCATGGGTCAGAGTGGATGAAGACCGAATCCTCAGCTCTGCGTGTCCAGAAGTCCTAGAGAGAGCAACCACTGGCCTCTCGACACCACACGTTAGATGCATAACCTAAATGCTGATACTGAAGAACTGACACGGTGAGAAAAGAAAACCTACAAGTGTCTTGGCCAGGTGGAGCCTAGGTTTGACCCCAAATCCACCCAAGTCCAAAATGCCAACTTTCCAACAGGCCACCCAGCTTCAATGTCAAAGCTCCACAGTCAAACACATCTGTACACACAGTAGGTCGACACTTCCAACTTCTAGTTCACTTTGTCTATTATTCCAGGTATTCAACAACTGCTGATGGAATGAATATCCATCCACCGGCCTCTCTTTCTAACTAAGCACGTTAGTTAGAGACCTGCAAGAAGGCATAAACGCTACAGTGCGGATGACTGATTCCCTATGTGACCAGTTCACTGTGGAGGCCCTTTCTCTCAGAGGGACAGAAATATCTTTCCATGTTCTTTTTGCTGTGTTTTCAGATGATCTAATGTTGCAAGACCCAGGGGCCAGAAGGCTGCCGGAAATGAGAAGGGAGGCCCAAGAACACCTATTTAGCTCTCACTACTCAGTTGCATCCGAGGCTTCCCCTCGGGCCTGCGCATGCCTGGGCACGCACACAAGCACGCTCGCGCCCACACCTTGCCCCAGGACCCTGAGCATCTGCGTGGGCCATCACCTTCACCTGATGCTTGCTGCCCAGATAGAGAAGCCCTCCTCCTTTGCCGCAGGCTGCGAGTGGCCGCCCCAACTGGGATCCTGGTCTCCAGGTGTCTGCAGACGCTCAGGGAAGACTGATGCCACCCGCATCGCACCGGCAAGCGCAAGCTTCCCAGCCTCCGCAGGTCGGCCCGCGCCACCACCCTGCACCAACAGCGGCCCCGAGTGACTCCAAAGGGAACTTAGCTCCGAGGGTGCCGCACCCCTGCGAGGATGTGCCTTTACCCCCAGCTGCCTGTCTTCATCCTCACACCAGTGCCTTGCCGCTCAGTGCCACCGGCCCCCACCCCGCGCCCCCAACCCCCGGAAATGGATTAACATTGAACATGCATGGCGAAGTGGGGTAGAGGGAAGGACACGCATTTAAGCATTTCCTTTCAACCTCCAGCCACAAGGAGAGGTTAAGGAGGGTGAGGACCTGTCTTATAGGGAAGAAGACAGAGATTCAGAGGAGCTAACTCAGCACCTGATATAGCTCAGATCCAAGCAGAGGTCTGTCCAACACCACTTTCCTTTAACACCACTAAGAGGTCTGACTTCCAACCTGAACTCCGAAGATGCAAAAGGAAACCACTAAAATCCCCTCAGTCTGATCCTCATCGTATTGATCGATTTTATTAAGAAATCAAGACAGCAGACGTGTGGGTAATGGAATTCCTCCCATTTCTGTACCACTTTTAATTTTTCCAAGTATATTTGCATAGTGATCTCATGTTTACAGGAACCATCCATCAGGGGTTCAGACAGATTTCATGGAATTTTTTCTTTTCAATAAAGGCCATTTGATCAATGTAAAACTAAAAGTGATTTAGTGTAAAGACTTGTATTTAAAACTTAGCAAATCAAAATCATTTCTGTGCCCAATTTTTTAGAAAAACAAAGATATTTAATGGACCCCCAAGACCAGAGGTCAGAAAAATGAGACCCCAGTTGTAGAACCACACACACCGCTCCTGACCAGTGGACTCCAGACTGGGACAGGTTGCAGGATCATGGAGAGGCAGGACAGCATACCTGTGCTCTGGGTGCAAGAGGAGCTGGAGGCTGACCTGCTGGCCGCCCCACCAGAAGCCATGAGGGAATCTCACCTTTAGACAGGTTTGAGGGGAGTTGTTTATAAAAAGAAGCTCTTCTGGACATCCCAGCTGCCATAGCCAAGATCCAATTACACCCAAGGTTAACTGGGTAGAAAGATACAAGTACCAACCCATGAAGACAATCTGGCGGCCAGGACTGGCTACACAATTTGCATGGTCCAGTGCAAAACGAAAATGCGAAGTTCCCTGTTTAAAAAATGATGAATTATTTCAAGATGGCCATAGCAGAACATTAAAGCATGCTCAGGACCCTGTGCAACTGCCTGCAAATGAAGCCGGCCTTGCCTACAGATCAAAAAAAAAAAAGGGTGGGGGGGGGCGGGGGAAGGGGAGACAAAGTTTTTAAACTACAGCAGTAGTAGAATGGAGGCCACCTAGAAATCAGACCTGTGTGACCTGGGGAATGTAACCTCACCATCTGGGCCTTGGACCCCTCATCCAGGAAATGGGGGTCACAGCTCTGGGCTGCTGCCCTCCTGAGTTTATTGTGAGAGAGAAAATGAGATAATGAAGGTGGAAGTGCCAGGGAATGGGGAGGCCCGACGTAAATATAAGCGATTACTATTATTCACCCAGACCCACAGAGCTCTGGGATTTCTGAAGAACATTGACATTCCCCAGCAATTAAGTCAAATTAACATAATTCAAACAAAACATCTAATTTTAGCTATGTGTAACAATTCCCCCTCAACAGAACAGACACTGCTGCCTCTCATTCAAGGAGTGCAATGCCAGGCATGCAGGAAGGAAACCAAACCATTCTAACACAGGCCTTTTTACCCAGGCAGGCACCAGGCTGTTTCTATTTTCACAACCGAAAGACGTGCTCCTACATGGCTTCTACTGCATCCAGCAGCAGAGCCATACTGCTGGCCCAGCTCCTCAGAGCTTCCCCAGAGATAGGGGAGGATGCAGCAACCAGAGCAGCCCTCTAGGACCAGACACACAGCAACTCCCCTGCTGGAGTGGGAGTCAGGGGCCCCAAGGTTCTTCCAGGGCACAGTCCTACAGCCTCAATCTTCCTGTCTGTGAAATAAGAGTGATCATGCCTATCCTGTCTCCCTCCCTCAAAGGATTGTTTGAGAAGTTAGTGATGATTATTCTCTGTGCATGTGTTTAATGTAAATTACCAGATTCACTCATTCGACCAACAGGTTCTAGGGATGCAGAGATGACCAAGGTCCAGCCTCTGTGCACGGTCTAACAAGGAGAACAAGCATTTAACCCAGGGGCTGGCAAACTCTACCCAAGGGCCAGATCAGGCCTGCTGCACGGTTTTGTATAGCTCACAAGCTAAGAATGATTTTCATATTTTTAAATGGTTGCAGGAAACAAAGATTAACATTTTGTAACATGTGAAAATGAAATGGAACTCAAATTTAGTGTCCATAAATAAAGTTTTATTGGAACACAGCCATGCTCATTCATTTGTGTGTTGTCTATGGTGCTTTTGTGCCACAATGGCAGAATTGAATATTTGCAACAGAGAGTGAAAAATAGTTATCATATGGCCTTTTAGAGTAAATAACTTGCCCACCTCTGACTTAAACAAAACAATGAGTGTTATGATAGTGAGATTAGCAGTGTTAATGGAACACAAAAGAGAGGGCAATTGTTTCTGCTTAATGAAGTCATGGAAGACTTCCCCAAAAGCCAGAGATGCATAGAACAAACTAAGTGCCAACACAAGGCCATGGCTGGCAGCCCATCGGGCCCTGAACATGCCCGAAGCTGCACATGACACCAAAGAGCACTAATTAGGAGAGTGAGACGAGGACCAGATTGGAATAATATATCCAGGACACATTTCCTTCCATCAGGTCCAGAGAGGGCTCAGGCTTCTAGGCCCAAATTGAGCTCCCTGGCAGCCTCCTCCCTGCAGAGGCGCCCTGAGGCTCCCCCAGCATTCAGCCCCTCCACCCTAGGCGCAGAGGGCCACATCTGATTTTTGCACACTCTTCACCTTTACTTAGTGGGGCTGTTTCCACATGGAACAAAAGAACCAAAGTCCCGTCCCTTCTCCGAGTCCTCCTCACCATGTTGTGCTCAAAGAATCATAGCCTGTAAGGGCTGGAATTTCTTACCAGGCACAGAAGAGACAAGCCTGGAGACCTGGTTCTAGTATTTGCTTGGCCACTAAAAATAGCTGCATGATCTGGACGAGTCATTCCCTTTCTCCAAATTACAGTTTCCCCATGAAGGGAATGGGGTAAGAGATCTCCAAGGTCCCTTCCAAGATGCTCTATCAGCTAGCCAAGTCCAGGCTCTCCACGATGATGACGGGTGAGAAGACAGAGGCCCAAAGAGGTGAAGTGATTTCCCAACGTCACCCAGCGACTGCCTGAGGGGCAAAGTCAGGACCATCCTTAGTTTCTAATGTTCCCATTCTAAGGCAGAGACCATGAACGGCCTCGTATGCACGTCTGTATCTACCTCTCTATCTGTACATACATCTCTATCTTTAGATCCTTATCTATGATGGTTGTTCTTCTAGTAGGAATGCATGCCTTCTCTCCCCCAGTGGGAGTGGTATTTTATCTCACAAAGTCAAGGGAACTGATATGTAAAGTTCTCATCCAGCTCTAGGCTGTGTTAAGTGTTTCTAAAATATTTTTATTTTTTTGCCTCTCATCTTTCCCCATTTAGGTACTTTATCTATTTGATTATAATGTTCACAATAGCCCTAGAGGCAGTCAGGTGAAGGTTTTCAACTCAGGCCGCTGGTGTGAGCCCCAGCCCTGGCTCTGATCAGATGTATGACCATGGGCAAGCTACTTAACCTTCCTGAGCTCTCCAAGGTCCTCACCTGTCAAATGGGCTGTTCTCCCAGCCCCTCAGGCTAAGTGGGCTCCCGTGAGTAGCGGGGTCAGAGGAGTCCCTTGCTGTCTCTTATCTCCTTCAGGGGAGAGATCATCAGCCACCCATGGCTGGGCCTTGCTGTTTTCCTGCCGGTCGCTGGGTAAATAGTTGGTAGACGAGAAAAACAGAAAACAACATGAATGTCGGTTCGCAACACCCTACATCTGCTCTCACCTGCTTATTATAAAAACCAGGACTTTAGAGAGAGACAGTATACAAGGTTTCAGCCCAGCTCTGGCACTTCCTAGCAGTGTGAAACACATTTCATCTTCCTGAGCTTTACTTTGCTCCCATGTGAAATGGGGAAACTGATACCTGCTTCTTCACAGGGTTGTTGGGAGGACAGCGAAATGATGCGCTGGACACGCTTGGCTATCCAAGCTCTGTGTAATGATGGCTACTGTCCACATGGCACCCACTCCATTACTCCCAGAGCTCTCTGAGGCCTGAATACCCAGGAAAAACGACCACTGGAAAGGGTTATAGTTTAACAACAGCCTGGACCTGGCTGTCCCCTTCCTGGGATAGTTCTCTCCTTACCCGCCCCAGCCCCAGCAGAGCAGCCACTGGAGAAAATGTGACAGGTTTTTATCTCCTGGGGCTTCCATTAAAACCAGTGAGCGATGCATTCCAGGGAGAAAGAGGGCCAGTGGGGCAGAGACTAGAATCAGAAAAGCACTTCAGCTGGGACTGAATTGGGGTACTGATCTCTCCTGTAAATACTGACTCCTTGGAAACTCAGTAAGTGACGAAGCTGGGATTTTCCCAAAATGTGCAATTCATCTCTAAAAGACAAGTCTCTAAAAACCCAGGCTTGTCTGACAAACCGCATCGTATATCCCATCACACATCGCCTGTTCTTTGGGCTGTGGGTTTGCTGGGTCTGCTTTCCAGGGAAATGCAGGAGAGAGGGCTGCTTGAGCCCTCTGCCCCTGCTGGAGTCAGAGCCTCTTGTGCTTCAAGCTCCACCAGAGGAGGCCCGCTTTGCTCATGACCTTGAAAGCAACTCTGCGTGTGACAGACCCAGTCACCTTGTGCTGAAAATAGAAGGCGCTCTGTCTCCTGCATTCTCTCTGTTCACCTGCGGCAGGTATTCTCTGACCTCTCAGAGGTTACTCTTTGTTACAGAGGTAGAAGGCACCCTGCTGGCCTCAGCAGGAGGTTTATAGAGTCACAGGGATGCCTGATTACACAGGCTCTCCAAAAACACACACCCAAAGGACCAGATCTGCTAACCTTGAGCACGGCGACCTTCCAACAGCCCATGTGGCCCCCACACTTTATTAGTGGGGCGACAGTAGTGTCAGTGTTGTGGAAATAATACGTTGAAATGGACGAGTATCAATGAGCTGAACCTGAACCCTATTCTGGGTGGTCTTTCACACTTTTGCTAACATTCCTGTGCCCAGCAGTCTGGTACCCATTAGAGCTGGACCACAACACAGGACCGCCTCCTCCATCCCCATTTCCCTTCCAGCACACCTCCGGCCAGGGGAAGCTAGCTGGCTGCTGGGAACCATTTTGCCCTGCAGCCTTGTAAAGTCACATAATCACAGAATAATGAGTACCTCCAAGAGAGGCTTCAAAGCCCTCTAAACCAATCCCCTTATCTTAGAGCTAGGGAAGCTGAGGCTCAGAGAAGTGCCCAAAGCTGCAAGAGAGTAAAGAGGACTAGAACTCAACCCCAGCTCCCTTGACCCCAAGGTCTGTCCTTTTCATCCACAACCACATGGAGTTAATACTTGCAAACCTGAAGGGTGGGATGGAAAGAAGGAGAGGCTCCTACAATCCAGATCATACACAGGCTCCGTTAACTGAGAAATGCAAGGTAATACACTGGTTTCATTTCCTAACTGGGCCCATAATCCTATGTTGTCCTAGGGCTTATCTGAAAGCGCCATTAGCTTTAAAAGACCTGGGAAACTCCCTGGGCCCACACACAGTGTCCAAATGGACACAGTCTCGCCAGCCTCCTTTCAGGTTAGGCACCCCGTGGGTAGCAGCTCTGACCCAGGCTCAGGAGAGCTTCTTAGAAGAGATGAAGCTGGGCCTTAAAGGATGAGCAGGGATTAGACCTAGTTCCAGAGAGCATATGGAGGTGCAGGAGCAGCACAGCACCACGAACTGGGAGTAAGGTGGGGGCCGTGCAGGGAAGGGGCAAGACCCCACTCATAGGCAGGTCCCGAACAGCCTCAGACATTGTGGGAAAGACTCTGACTTTATCCTAAAGGCAATGGGAACTAACTGAAAGATCTTGTGAAGGGAAGTGACACCTATCAAACTGTATTTGAAAAAACAAAATATGACTCTTGCTGCCAGATAAAGACCGAATTGGAGAGCAAGACCAGAGGAAGTGGCTACAGGAATGATGCTTGGGCAAAAGCAGTGGCGATGCAAGCTGGGGTGGAGAAACGTGAATTCATGGAAAGATCCATCAAAGTTCTTCCTGAAGACTCTAATGATGGTGTAGTTTTTACCTTGGTACAGAGTCATAAAGCATGTCTTTTCCATCTGCCTCGTTTCAGTCATATCGTGTGTGTGTGTGGGGGGGTGCAATATTGACATGTGGGTGAAAGTACTAAAATTCAACCAGTCCAGATGTCCTTCAAAGGCAGATCTGTTCAAGAATGAGGTCCAAAGACTACAACACATGTGACAAGCAAGAAGACAATGTTAAAAGAGACAAACTAACGAGGGTTCACTCTACCTAAAGTAGACAGTGAAACCCAGCTGCTCAAGAACTCTACCATACATCATAGCTCAGTGTATGAGACATTACTCTGTGTCAGTGGACAGGCACAGGGTCCCTTCCATCGTGTGCTGCAGTGGTCTCAAAGCAGAGAAGGCTCTTGCACTGAACCCACTGCACAACTGGCTCGCCCAAGGCATCCCCGGGCAGGATATAACCTAAGATCAGCAGGGCAGCGTTCTTGTTCCCAAGGTGGCAGAGACCAAAGCAGCTCTTTCAAACGGCATTAAAATGAATTTGCCAATCTCCACACCAAAGGAGAATCTAAGGTTTCCATTAATTCAGCACAACTCTACAGATATTTCAGACATTGAAGCTTTTCTGACCTGGGCTGTTTTCAATTCTTCATTTTAATTGGAATTTTAGATCAGGTTCACATTTTTCTACAGTCTTTCCTAATTCATTTAAGAAATTGGCAGCAATGCTAAATGAGTACTCTCAACCTTGGGATATAACCTTCACAGCCATCTCTGGAAAGGAACTCACTGTGTTTGAACTATACACAAGGTGAGAATTTAGCTAAGTGAGCCCAGACTTTCACTTTTTAAATCTCATTTAGGGTTAAAGAGGAAACCTCCAGTGGTCACATTTTTTAAAATCTTTGTTTATCCATTCAGGGCTCTGGGTGCAGACATGTGTTTCTCTCTGTCCCCCGCCCCCTCCCCCCATGTCCACAGCCTACTAATGCCTGTATCTTGATTTCATTGGTTGCTCCAGGGTAGGAGATGGACTTGAGTGGGAACTGGGGCATTGGAGCAGGCATTTATTGAGTGATTACTATATCCCAGGTGTTTTACACATATTAACTCAACTCAGTCCTTCCAACAACCCTGCGTAGTTGTACAGTAGATATTCTCCCCACTTTACAAATGGCAAAACAGAGACTCAGGGAGGGTAATTGAGCAACTTGCCCAAAGTCACCCAGCTAGTCACATCTGAGCCAGGACACCAGCCTAAGACCATCGGACTCCATCTAATTCCAAAGCCCACATCCCTTCACAGCTGCTTTGCCATCACAATCAAAGATGACCTCCTGTCACACACTAAAGTTCTTTTAATTTTCTGGTCATCTTGCCCACAAGCATACTGGAATAATATGGGGCAGGGTGGCTTAGCCTCATCTAGGACTTGGGAGGCAATGTTTAAACTGAATTCTGACAGAGGAGTCAGCATTAGCGTTTGAGGTGAAAGATTCAGGAGACAGGAAAATCTGACAAAGAAAGCACACATATCCAAAGTACTAGAAGATCAGAATACCGCCAAATACAGCACATAGGAAAGAAAGGAAGGAAGGAAGGAAGGAAGGAAGGAAGGAAGGAAGGAAGGAA
>NW_017731481.1:1673590-1683798 GCF_001890085.2 Hipposideros armiger
AGAAAGAAAGAAAGAAAGAAAGAAAGAAAGAAAGAAAGAAAGAAAGAAAGAAAGAAAGAAAGAAAGAAAGAAAGATGTGAAAGGCGGCTATGGGCTGGATGGGGGTGGGGTGGCTAGGAAGCCAGAGTACGGAGCCTGGACTTTATTCTAAGGCAATTAAAAAGCCACTGAAGGATTTAAAGGAGGGAGTACTGAGATCTGATTTGCATTTTTGGAAGATCACTCTGGCGGCAGAGTGGAGTATTAGACCCAACACACACACATTTTCAAGTTGGTTTACAATGCACGGCTTCACATGCCAAAACCCAGACTTTTCGGACCACACTCCAGCTCCACTTTGAGCCAGTACGTTCTGTTACCTACTTGGCTCTAGTCCACATCGCCTTGGAATTCTTAATTGGGGTGTGACGTCATCTATAAATTCCAGCTTTCATCTCCAGAAGACACACAGGCAAAGGACCTGGCTACCCTCTTGACAAGCAGGGCACTCTCTGTCTTTTCTTTTAATTACATTACATTTTAAAAATCACGTTACCGCCAAGCACATTCCTACTTTTTTATTAGAAGCGTATTCTTAAAAACATATTCTTTTAAGCACCTTGTTTAGTGATTGCATAGCATTTCACCATACGGGTGATGGCACCAAAGTCATTTGTTTAAGTAGGTGAGTCCTGGCTCCCTACAGCCCACCTCTTGGCCTAGGGGTTTGCTTTCCCTGCCAGCGGGGCATCCACCGGTCAGATTCCTTAGTGCCCACAAGGTCCTGTCAGCTCTCACGTGCTTGTGCTCTATTTAAAGCAATCACTCGGAAGATTAGCAGTCCAGGAGAGTTCAGACTTGAACGGACTGCCTCTCCTTTCCACCACAAGCCTGACAGATGCCTTGATATTTAAGAACATACCTCTTAGTTCTCTCCCTCTATCAGCTGAGAGGCCCAGGAAGCTACCTAACAATATATTCCTGAAAAAGGTTTCTTCCTTCCCTGTTCCCCCCCTCCTCTTTCCTAACTTAATAAAAGGTGCCACCAACTAACTACCCTAACACCAAGTCAGAAATGAGGTCCTGTAGACATTTAATCATGCACACACACACCTACATACACATACAGGCAAGTATGTCACCATATGTCAAAATGAAACATAGCATCATCCATCACTACCTACTTGTACTCACTTTATTACTCACGAAGACCGAGTTTCTAAACCACCCGAATATCTCCAGTTTGTCACATGCCCTCCATCCCCACCAAGTCACCCAAGCTCAAGCCAGCCTATCCCTCCACTGGATTGCCCCTCTGCATTCTAGATGCCTAGTTCACCAGTTACCCCAGCCACATCCCCATTTCTGCACTGAAGGCAAAGTAACTCTTCAGGCTTCTGTCTGGAGCCCCTCAGGGCTTCCTCTGCCTTTTGGACCTGGGCTGGGCCCTGTCTCGGTTCCATCTCCAGCCTCATCCTGCCCTGTTTCACTCTGCTTTCTCTTTGCTCCTGCTCTTGGGCCCACAGTTCCCAGACCACCTCCTCCTCCAGACCCCGTCTACTCACCCTCCACACAGGCCCTTGCCTCAGCTACATGTCCTGTCCCTCATCCACCAGGCTGGCCCTTGACAGTCCACGAAGACCCAGCCTCCACCGGGGAAGCCTGCTCAGGCCCCTCCCCTTCCCAGGTCCAATCAAGGTAAAGTCAACTCTTGACTTGCCCACTTGTTTTTGAGGAATAGTATACAAAATAAAAAACAAGTGAATACGAATTCTCTCCTCCTTTACCTCTTTCCTTTGTCTCCTGGTTTGATTCTCCCTTAGTTCTGCCACATTCCATCAACTTGTTCCTGTCCGTCTGCGAGCACAGAAGCTCCAATGAGCTCTATGCAAGCTTCACCTGAAAGGCCTGGCCCCACCCACCCCAGCATCAGATTCTGCAGTGAGGGGTGGAGTAGGTCTGCGAGTAACAAGCTCTCTTCCCCCCAGGTAGTTCTGATACTAGCAAAGCTGAGGGGCTACTGGGCCCATCTAGCCCTTCCCTCCTTTCTCGCGGGTCTCACCTTGAGCATTTGAGGCTATCCCTTCAATCTCAGAATTGGGTTTAGGGGTCATGGCTCTGGCCAGTCCATAATGAAGTGCCTCCTTCCCTTTCTCTATCATGCTTCCTCTCACTCCCTCCCCATCTCTCCCAATTCTACTGTAATGATGCTCTGCCTTCTACTCTGTGCCTGTTTTCTCAGTGACTGCATTCCTTTTTGTGGGCAATCCTTATCCCACTTGACTTCTTAGGAGCAGAAAATGAGACCATAGGGATCCAAGGGACGGACATGGGAACTTCGGACAAGAGTTGGGCAGTACTCATCTTTTACTCCTACCTGTCCCTAACGCATCGAACCCCAAGTCTGCATCCTGGCAAGCACATCATGTAAAGGCCCAGGACCTCAGAGGTCCAAGGGCCCCTCTACGTACTAAGTAAAAGTCCCAGATCAGAGGAAAGAGTAGATGACAACAGCAGTAACGCTGTTGGTCAGTATCTTTGTGTGTAATGTAAGCACAGTATTAAACAATTACATGGGGGATGCTGACTGTATAGTAAGTAGAGAAATCTCCAAAAGCTAAAGTAAAGCGGGAAATAACCATTTCTTGAGGCAGACAAGCCACAAACAGAGCAGGTAACCCCTAGGACTCAGTTTTCAGCCACTCTTTCATCTGGCCTCTTGTCTTTAGCCAGGTGCCTAGACAGGGTCCTCACCGTCACTCGGGCTGCTCCTGAGACCTACAAAGGAGCCTTTGGACACCCTGTTCCACCTGGAATCCGGATGCCAGTGCTTCTGTCCTGAGCCCAAATCACCTGCCTCCACTCTCTGCCTTGGGTCACTTCCTCTTCTGGCAGCTTTCCCGCTAATTTGCAAGTCCTTCACATGAAGGCAAGAAAAATACCATCAGTTCAGCTCCTCTTTCAGTGCCTAGCATAGCCTTGAATCTCCTGAGAGTCTAGCAAACACCTAAGAAGACAGCCTAGGGCAGAGGTCTGTGAATAAGCTTTGAAGCCAGGGAGGTCTGGGTTTGAGCCCCAGCTTTGCCCTTGTTTGGAGGATCCAGTGGGGTAATGCCTGTAGGGCATGCAGGCTCTCAGTAAATACAGACTCCGCCTTTGATAAACAAGGAAGGTCGCTTTGAAGCGATCGTTGTCAATGATGCTCTGAAGTGAATAAAAATGTATTAACTGAAGCTGAAAATGTATTAGCACCTCAGCAAAAACATGGAGAAATTTTCTTTGAGGGGAAGCATCCAGTCACATTGGAAACAAATAAGAAAAAAAAAGTGGTGTTTTTTGTTTTTTAAAGAAAATTGGCTGGCCATTACATCCTCTTTGCTTTAGCTTTGAGTGTCCATAATGCAAGTTCTCCTTTCGTGGAGGATGTGTTCCCTTTGCCCTTCTAAGATGCACAGGTCTCCCTGGAGAAGTCTGGTCTGCCCATAACACCATGTGTCCCGTTATCTGTGATACCCCACACCCCGGATGTATCGGCCAGGGCTCTCCGACGGTATTCTCAGAAAATTTAGGAACCACTTCTATGTTCCCGCTTTGACACACAGCTCCAATTGCCAGGCAACACATTGGTAAAGCCCATCTCAAAGTCACAGACTGAATCCATGTAGATAGCTAAGTCTGTAGTAATAAATCTTATCAAGATAGGAAATTCACTCCTTTCCTGAAAACAAAATGAAGAGATGATTTAAAGTGTCCCCTTCTCAGTTCTCAGCACCGCATTCATAATGTGCCAGCCTTCCAGGCCAGCATCAAGGTTTCACGCTGCCACTGAAGGCTAGCATGAGCTTTGGCACAGCGTTTATCAGCAAGAATAAGTTAACTGACAAGACAATCATGTTATTAACTATCATCTCTTAAAGATAGGGGAGTTCTAAATTTTACTAAGCACACCCTCATTTGATTCTCATCCCTATTTTACAGATGAGCAAACTGAGACTCAGAGAAATTCACAGGCTTACTCGCACACATGTAGCTGATCAATGCAAGAGCTTACACGGGAACCTGGGCATCCGGCTCCTAGCCTCCTGCTCTGTAAGAGGGAGCCTTTTGAGCTGCTTCTCGAGAACCAAAAATGGAGATATGGAGCCAAGCAAAGCTTATTTGCCTTTTTCCCAAAAAACCAAACATTGATGAAAACAGACTTCAGTTTGGTCTGAATAATTCAGAGGAAAAAATAGTTGGTTCCAATTCTATAGGGCCAACTCTTCCAAAACCAAATAGAAAGACCAAGAAAAAAGTCTGAACCAGTTCAATGTAGCTTCTGAATCAATTCACGCCATAAATATTTACTGAGTGGTTCTGTACAAAGGCCCAGGCCTCGGTGTCAGGGAGCTTGTACTCTAGTAGAAGGGATAAAACAAGAATGAGTCTCACACTCACACAGAACAAAGGCCAGGCCCACAAAAAGCAGAGTGTAGAGAAAGAGTGATGGGGGTGGAGGTGACGAAGAGACATTCAGGAAGGGGTTCCTGAAGAAGAGGGTAATGGGCTCTGACATGGACAGAGGAAGAAATGGATGACAAATCAGCCATACAAAGGCATGACGGGGACAAAGCATGGGCATGAGTTCACATACGTGGAAAGTGCCTGGCACACAGTATCCACTTATCAATGCTTGATCACGCGTATTTGGAAGAAGGGGGAAGGAGGCCTTAGACCGAGGTTTAAAAAAAAAAAAAAAAGCAGCACTGCCATATTGAGAGGAGATAAGCATGACTGGTGAGCCAGCAGTTTGCTGGGGTGAGCAAGAGAACAGAGAGGGCCTGGAGGCCGGCTCGAGGTCCCCTTCACAGGGAGGTCACTTGCTTTGGTTCTGCCCCACCTACTTTGAACTGTGGCTGTGGGAAGCAAACGATGTGCGAGCCATATAGTCCTGGACATAAGTGAGGGTGTAACATCTTCTCTGCCCACAGGAACCTGCTCCTCTGGACCAGCGGATAGCTGTGTGTGTGTGTGTGGGGGGGGTGATGGGAGCACCCCAGGAACAGCCCCCATCACCACTGCCTCTGCAGCAGAGAAGGAAGCACTGGGCTGGAAGGTGCACATAGAACAGGCTGGAAAAGTTCCCACGTCTGAGCACCTCCCAGAGCTCAAGAGGGACTGAGCCACTTCTATTTTTTGAGGCTCCCTAGGTGATAACATAAGAAGAAATGCCAAAGTAAGGTTACCAAAGTTGTGGTGCGTTTTAAAGGTTTGCAATAAATTAACATGTTTAATAATTAACATGCAATGTAGCACAATTATACTATTCAAAAGCCAAATAGAGACTTTATATACAAATATCAGTTCATATTGCAACATATACTAGTGATGTGGTTAGCAACAGGACCTAGGTTTAAAGATATGTGATGAACATCGTTCTCTTTCTATCCTGTCAGTTATCTCTTGGATTAAATGGATAAACTCATTTGGAGATAACAGCAGAAGTGAAACTTCAAGGCCCTTTACAAATGGGTGACATGGGCCCATATGACCCTCCTGCGTAACTTCCTTCCATTCACCCCACTCTTATTCACCCTTCCCTCACCCTCACCGTCCACTGACCATCCTGATGATAAGCCCCAGCTGGACCACTCCAGTCTCATGCAGGTACCCCGAAATCAGCCCCGTGGTTCCAATAACTGGATCAACCAAAGACATCTCTGCAGTCCAGGAGCAGGGCCCAGTCCAGCTGTGTGAGGAAGGCTGAGGGCTCTTCTGGGAGCACTGCACAGGCTGGAAAGACAGCGGCGCTGCCTGCACAGCAAAGTGGTGACGGCCACTTTCCACCCCTGGGCTTGTTTTTTTCTCTCCGCGCCCTCCTCTGCTTGGCTCCTTGGGCCCCTGTGCAAACGCTGCTGTTGTTCCAAATGGCTAAAACCACTTGACATTTAATGCAGCAGAGACCCTGCAAGGAACTAACTGCACACTCAGTGGTAGAATTCACTGCACCAAAAAATTAGATGGTTCCACTGCCTGCCTACAAATTTCAATGGCTTTGTAAATGATTAGAAAAGAAGAAATTATCAGGCTTTCTTCAGATGCCCCCAAAAGACAGCCAGTCAAAGAGTGTATTGTTCACCCGAACACATGCCTTTGACCAAGACAACATCTAGGCAAGCAGAGACAGATATATGGATCCACTCATTCAACCACTCATTCCATATACATTTATTTATTGCATGCCCATTGTTTGTCAGGTGCTGAGCTAGGTATTGGGTATACAGCTATGAATAGAACATGAACTTTTCCTTCATCAACATCAGAAGATGAAGTAGCTGGACAAAATGAGGGACAAGGAGAGAGCTCGGTAAACACTATCCCGGAGTAGTTATTGCAGGCTTAGTGTAACCCCTTAAAGTAAGGCTGAGATGCCAGCCGCCTTCCTTCCTGCTCTGTCTCCCTCACCTCTTCATCCTCTGCTCCTTTCTTTAATTCTGCCCCTCTTCCTCCCATTCATCTTCAGCCTCACTTTCTCCCCAACCTCCCTGTCCTCTTCCATCCTCAAGCTCTGGGTAAACAAAAAGCACGCCATTCTTAAGCCCACAGCTCCCTCAGCCCTAGAAAGCTGTCGTTTTCATGCAAATATCTGCTTTACAAACACTTTACCATTTATTTATTTCCATCAAAACCTTCACGAGCAAGAGGATTTAATCAGTAGATGTCATAAATACTGGATGTTATTCTTTTTTAAAAAGCTGCAGCTCTACCAGCAAGCATCAGACTAGGACGTGTGCTACCCAAACAAAACTGAATGAAGCCCCAGAAGAATGCAGGCATTTTTGGAGCTCCAGAGTTTTAGCTCAATTCCCCGTGTCGAGGTGGCTGCTATCTGTGTCAGTCAGTGCGTCACAACATCAGCCTCCATCCCCCGTTGCACAGCACCCCTTAGCAAGCGCCTTCCCACACAATATCATCAACTGTAAAACTGCAACCACCATTGAAGTTACAACCGTGATTGTTTCTACAAACGGGGAGGAATGCAGTTCTGTTCAGTCAATCCCCATGAAGCAGGTTACCCATGGGACAAACATCTTTCCTTTTAGTAAATTCAGAATGCCCTTGGCTCAGCCACACATTCACATGAGTTACCAATTCACTGAAACAAACTGTTCATTTGCATGTATGAAGTTCTTTCTTCATGCTGAGGTAAGGATGGTTCCACAGCATCCCCATAGTCTGTAGTGACCAAATGGAAAGTCTTCAGCTGCTTGATCTTAATATACTGCCTTAAAAAATGACTTCATTTGTGGAAAATGGGTCTCAGACTTCACCTTATATTTAGCCCCCCAGCCATCTGCTTAAACAGGCCCTGTATGAGCTTCTTCTGCCTGCTCTAAATATCCTCTCTGCATTTCTGTGCCTCCCTCACCTTTTCTCTTTAGGGCCTTCTACCTTCTTGTGATTTTATATTTTGCTATAAATTTTAACTCTATTCTCTGAGATGGCTCTCAACACCATGTCAATGTCTAAGAGAACTCACAATCATGAAATACAAAGGAAGGACCCCCATACCTCGCCCTATACCATATCCTCCCTGACCCAAAGAATCAGCTCTAAGAGTTTACATCATTGCTATCACTTTGAATTAAGCTTTTCTTATTACTGTTGTATCAATCATAAGCACCTAGGATACTGCATAAAATAATGAAAATCTGTATGGAAGATTTCTGATTGCCTACTGACGCAGTATGCTGTGACCAGCTAGTAAAACGACGTAACACAACTCAGGGGGAGGGGAATATATTATCATCTAGCCCTGAAAATGGAAATACAGTTGACTAATAATGTAAACATTAAGACCAAAGGAGTAAAAAGAATACTGAAATTGCACTTTTATATGCGCGTGTTACATATAGTCAGGATTCGGAGTTACATTGAAGAGAGTTTCATAGAATGAAAAGAAATCAAAGAAGGGAAGAAGCGAGAGTTTTCCTTTGGCTATTGCTCAGAAAAATTATTTATGGTATCAGGAGCATCAAGGAAGACGCTCAAGAGCAAGAAGTGGGATAAAAACATAGAGTGAGCAGTTTGGGAGAGAGGATTGCCTTGGCTCCTACAGCAATAGGCAGAAATGGAAATACAGGGGACGCCTTCCTAGCAAGAAGTTTACATTCATGCCAAGAAAGTGGGTGAACACCATCAGATATAACCAGACGTTCCCCTGCCTGACTCACAGGATGGGCTCTGGTATTTCAGACCCCGGCAGGACTTGATGAGATTCTCTCTCAGTGGCACCAACCCAAACTCTGATTCACCATCGGTTTGGGGAAGGCCTCTTTTTTGGTCCTGCTAGAGGGGTGGTGCTTTTGTGAAACTACTATTTACACATGAGATGGCAATCCCTTGAGGGAAGAAGAGAAGCTGTCTTTTGAAGGGGTACAGGAAAGCTTAGCGCATTGGTTACTTCGGTTACAATCAGAGAACATCTCTGTCCCTGTGTGTCATCTTTAGGAAAAGGCTCGATGTTGGTCCTCCTGACCCACTGGTAAGTGGAGTGGGACCCACAGGCAGCCTGTTTCCCCACACTCTGCTGTCAACCACAGGCTCCAGACTTCTTTCTCAGAGTGAGAAAATTTCAGGAAAAAATTGTTTCCTTCTCAACTAAGACCAATGCCTCTGCCCTGGAACCGAGGGGCCCCATTCCCTGGCAAGGAGGCTCGCAGGCCATGCTCCACATAGACGTCTTCAGGTTAAAATGGCTTTCCTGAAGCTTTCCCTATCTTCAAGTCCCAAAACTGCACCCTCGTACTCCTGGCCTCCTTCATGGTGGGGGCGGGGGAAGGGGATGTTCTAAAACACCTCTTGGCTGGAGCGCTTTGCTCAGTTAACTGTCCCCTTCTGCCACAATCAAAGGTGTCTCTCATTATAGGTGCTTTGAGTCAAGGGTAGGAAAACCCAGACCCAAAAGGGAAGCGCTAAACATACCAACATTTGCCCTGAAGTGTCTGGGTCATTGTCAAGGGAATAGCTTGTGCCCACGCTCTTCCACGAAAAAGCAGACCTGTTCTCTCTGACCAGGCCCTTAGGCCTGGCTGGACAGCACCCGTGTCTGGCTTCCAAAGGAACTTCCCCTTGGCCATCAGTCGCTCATCTTGAGTGACCGGAAAAAAAAACAAAAACGTTGCCAAATGCCCCGGGGTCATGCCTCTCTGCTGCCGACTCAGAGGGTTAGAAAAGAAGCTTCCTGGGCTCGAGAAGGAATAGGGAAGGGCAGGAGCCCCATTCCTTCAGAGACCTGGGAGCGATGCTCTCCGCGCCAAAGAGTGGGTCACCGGGGGGAGGCGCCGGGCAAAGCAGCCTCGGGAGCCCGGTGCTTCCTTGGAAAGCAAGAGAGGCGGCGAGGCGGAGCGGAGCGGAGCGGCCCACCACCCGCCTGCCGCCGGGAAGCCGGAAAAGTTCCTCCCGGATCCGCGCGGGCCTGCCGGCGTCTGTCCAAGGTGCTGAAAGGTCCCCGCGGGCGGCAGACGGTCTCGTTTCCGCGAGCCCTCCGCCTCCCGGGCGCCCGCTCTGCCCTTCCAGCCTCCTGCCCTGTCCTCTTCCCCTTCCCTCCTCTCCTTCTGCCCCGCGCCCTCCACTCTCGGGCGGCAGCAACTCCGCGGGCGCCCGGGCCCCCATGTCGCGCCTGGGTCTGCGGAGCCTCTTCCCCCGGCAGCCACCTCCAGGGCGCCTCTGCCGCTGGTCTGTTGCCGCCGCCACCCTCTTACCTTCTTCTTGCGATCACGGGAGCGGTTCCTCCGCTTCCTGTTGGATTCCTCCTTCTCCTTCTGCTCCTGGAGGGCCTGCGCCTCGATGTCTTTGATTTTCTTCAGCTGTTTGGCCGCCTGAGCCATGGTGGGTCACGGTGCTCCGGTCCCCGCCTCCCGGACCCCCTAACACTTGGCAATCCAGGTGGCGACACCCTCCCGAGAAGGAAAAAAGAGGAGTCTCTGCTCCGCGGAGCGGGGAGCTTCTGTCCCCGCCGCGGGAAGGATGCGGCCGGGTCGGCGGGGAAGGCGGCTGCGAGCCCCGCGGAGGGCGAGGCGCGCCGCGGCTGCCCTGCGGCCCCGGGATGGCGCCTCCCGCCGCGGCCGTGGCTCGCTCGCCGGCGCCCGGGACCAAATATCTGCTTTACAAACACTTTACCATTTATTTATTTCCATCAAAACCTTCACGAGCAAGAGGATTTAATCAGTAGATGTCATAAATACTGG
>NW_017731481.1:1684148-1725105 GCF_001890085.2 Hipposideros armiger
CCGTCGGGTCCCGGGTCACAAAGCCGGCGGCTCTACCCGGAGCCCCTGGGGCGCCGCAGAGGATCTCGCCGCCGGCGGCCTCGCCGCGCCGCGGGGCGATGGGGGGGCTGCGGCGGGCGGCGGGCCGCACGCCGAAGCGACCCCGCGGACCAGCACGCCTGGAGGCGGCGGCGGAAGCGACGGCGGAAACGCGCGGGGCGCTGAGGCCCGGCCCGCGTGGCCGGGGTGGGGGCGGGGGCGCCCCCTGCGGCTACGCGCCAACGCCGGGCCTCGGCGGCCTTTCCGCCAGGGGCGCCCGCGGAGGGGCGCGCGCGGCGCCAGGGCTCCCCGGGGAAGAGCCCGTTTCCCTCTGTCGCTGTCTTAGAGCTTGATTTGCCCCTTTCAGACCATGTGGGCCTTTCATTTGCATATTTACCAATTATAGACAGAAAACGTGTCCAAGATGAAGTAAGCAGTTTCCTTTCGGTTCCCTGACGGGAGTGGAACTAAGTCTCTGCACCCGGGACCGCCCACCCCCCGTTCCCAGCATTCGCACACACCCTCAATCGGCAACGCGCTCCGTACCCGTGTTCAGCGGTAAAGAGCCTCACGCCAACCGCAACCGCAAATCCAGGCTGCGCGAGGGGTAGGGCACCTTAACCACTCCCTCGCGTGGCAGGCGGGAAAACTTAGGCCCCGACTTGGGGGCCACAGCCCCTTCAGTCTGGTGCCGCTCCCAAACCCATTCTTTCCCCATAGGGTGGGACGAAGCTCTTTGTCCACATGGGGCTAAAGAGGGATTTGTGGAAAACGGTTATCTAAGAATTCGTGAAAAGTTAAATAGTCTGCTTCCTTCGGCCCTCCTAAGCTAAGGGCTTGATGCATACATTTAACCACCCACAGACGAGAGCCTAGAAAGTATCTGCACTATACCATGGGATGACTCTCAAAGGGCTCTGAGTTGGGCACCCCATTCCCATACAGTACAAACGTGGGGAGTGGTCAAATCACCCACATGCTCTCCAGCCTCCATGCTTTCCCCTTACTAGAACCTTCCCCCTGCCTCTCCCTATCCCTTCCAACACCCTCCACCTAGATACTTGCCATTAATTACGGTGCTGGCTGAAGCCTAGCTTTGAACATGGCTCTTTTCCAGGGCTGAGTCTTGGACCCCTCTCCTCTTCCCACCTAGATCAGTGCTGTCCAACTGAAACATAATGAGAGCCACAAAAGCAAAACCTGGATGTTCCTTAAATTTTCAAGTAGCCACATTTTAAAAAGTTAAAAGAAACTGGTAAAATTTTAATCATATATTTTTTATTTAATTGAACGTATCCAAAATATGATCATTTCAACATGTAACTGATATAATATTATTAATGAGATAGTGCACATTCTTTTATACTTAGAGCCCATCTAAATTCAGAGAAGGCACCGTTTAGTTGCTTAAGAGCCACATGTGACTCGAGGTTACTGTATTGGACAGCACAGTTCTAGACTCTCTCCCAGGCCAGCTCACCATGACCTTGACTGTAATCAGCCTGCCAAGGAGGCATACATTTTATCTCAGCGCTGACGTCTACTCTGAGCACGAGGCTATATACCTGCGCTCTTCAGCCTCCTACCCCTCATGCCTGCATTCCTTCTGCCACCCACCAATCTATCCTCACACTGCAGTCGCATGAGTCTTTTCAAAACACAGACCTGACTATTGTCACTTAGCGTATCATTTTTCTTTTTTGCTCCTGGGATGAAGACCAAACTCTTTTATAGGGCCCCGGATGATCAGGCTCTTCCGACCACTACTGGCCTCGCCCCAGGCTTGCCCAGGTCCCAGTGTTCCAGCCTCAGTGGCCTTTGAACATGTCAGTGCTGTCCTTCCACACGGCCATTGTCCTCTCTGCCCCCTATCCAGATGCTCTGTCTCCACTCCAACCTACCCACCCCCAGTCTGGCTAATTCCAACTCACTCATCAGACACCAAGGTGGTCTTCACTTCCTCATGGAGGTTCTTCTGGAGCCTCAAACCAACTCTACCTTCTTATTATAACACCATCTGAGCCTCCTGCATAGCACCTGCTGCACATACAATTTTATAATTAGTGTGATTGTGTTGATTGACACGTGCCTCCCCCACTAGACTTAAACGCCATAAGGGAAGGGATGGTGTCTGATTTTGCTCACCCTATGTCTTCCTTGCATGGCTCCTGGCACATAGTTGGAGCTCAGTAAACATGTGTTGAAGATATCAACAAGTCTACTGTGTTCTGGTTTAAAGAATCACAATAAAATTAGTTGACACTTATTAGCATTTTTATTGCCCCAAGCATTACCATTTTATAGATTAGGGGAATGGGGCTCAAGTGGGTGAAGGAACTTGCTTCAGGCACACAGCTCGTCAGCAGTGGAGCCAGAATTTGAACCCTAGAAGTCTGGCTCCAGAGTACATACTCTAAACCATCATGCTGCATTAAACTAGTCAATTTCCCTATCTATAAACAAGGATACTGAATTTTTTTAAAAAAAGGAGAAGAAGAAATCCAGGGAGACCAGAGGAGAGAATGAATGTGGAATGATTCAGTAAAACATAAAGTTCCGTACCTAGCTTCAGTTTCTTGATGCAAGAAGTGAAGAAGTCGGAGAAGTTGGTGCCTAAGGCCCCTTTCAGCTCTGGAATCCTGACTTCTCTTATATATCTAAATCCTTATAGGAGCCTTTTTAAGATTAAAAAAAAAACAACCTCCTAGACACATAAACATTATCATTAATGAACAGTGGGTGATGGGTACAAAGATTCTGCCATGGTTCCCCCAAAATCACACTTAATGGTAGCAGCTTTGGCCTTGGATTTCCCAAAACACAATAGGAGGCAAGATGAAAAGTCCTGTTTATGTCCAGGGTTCACTCGTAAGGTAGTTCTTATGGATACTGTTATATAGTAAGAAGATTGCAAGCGGAGAAAGAGAAAATGGAATTGTGCTGTCTGAAGGCATTTGCTCCAACAAACTGGTCTGGATATTGGTGGGGATAATGGTGGGGCAGCAGCCGCTCTAGCTGAGTTCCTATGTCAGATGACAAGAGGGGAGAAAACAGACACCAGCCATCTCAGCAGCTGGAGGGACTCCCTCCTTCCCCATCAGAGGATGGGCCATGTTGGTCCATATAGGGTTCAGAAGATAACCCTTCTAGACACTCTTCGTGTCAGCAGCCAATAGTAATAATCACCATTTACAGTACTGACAGTTTGCTATGCCCTAGGCACTGTTAATCGTTTAGGTAACATTTCTCACAACAAAAGTCTTGTTAGCCTTGTTTTCACATGAGGAAGCTGAGTGTGTTTACCTGACTTCCCTGAGGTTACACATCTAATGGGATGGAGTCTGAATTCAGATCCAAGCTGCCCAACTCCAAGCATGACCTAAAGGAAGCCATCAGATGGCTTGTTTTGGCACTGACTCAGCGGGTTCTCCTGCGGTGCAGAAGTAATAGTAATTACTTGAGTTAAACACATACAATAATATCCCCAGGCAGGCAACCAAAAGGCCAACCTATTCCTCTGAAGTTGTAAAGACAAAATTCATAACACTCTACACAACATCAAGGTTGAAGAGACTGCTCCTCTGGAGCCACCAGGGGCCGTATCTGTTGCTGCCACAGCCACTTAACCAGGTGGAAGTGTTGGGGCTATGATCCCTCCTGAGGCTCTTCTTGTGTTTTTTTCTTGTACCCCAGAGTCCTGTGTGTACCCATGGTGAGGACAGGCTGCTCACTCAGATGTACAGGAAAATGGCCCTGAAATGCAACTGGAAACCCCAGCACAGTAATGTCTCTAGAAGCCCCTCTTCTTTCTTTTTCCCCATGGAGCGATTATTACTCAAGTAAATTCTGTATTTCAGTGGGGGTCCTTTTATTTAGCTGTTAAGTAAAGGGAAAGGGATCCATTTTTAGATGTTTGCTTCCTTCCCTAAAAGTTCCAACTGGTTCCCCCAACCCCATTCTGTTATTACGGCTTTTTGCCACTAGACCGATCTGTGTTCTTAAAAGAAACACTATTAATAATTAATAAAGCTTCTGAGGATAAAAGCTGCCTCCTCACTACATAATATAAATAGCTAAAAGATATTGAGAGGACCAGGCATTCTTCTGAGCATGTTTAACCCTAATGACAACTCCATGAGGCAGGTGCCATTATCATCATTACCATTTTACAGATGAGGAAACGGAAGCACAGAGAAAATGAATAATTTGTTCAAGGTCAATGGCTAGTAAGTTATGGGACCTAGGATTTGAACAAAAAAAGTCAATCTTCAGAGTCCGTACTTTCACTACAATGCTGTGCCCTTGATCTTTCAGGAAGGAAGGAGCCAACAAACGTTGACCAGCACCTGAATCCTGTGAGGACAGAGGTGGTCCCACTCTCCTGTGGGTCCCAACCATCCAGCCCAGTGCCACACCTGCAGGTGCTCAGTTCAAGTTTGAACCAGGAAAGAATATCCATGAGGCATGAATGTTGAAGGTGGAACTGGAAGGCAAATGGAAAATCAGAGAATCTGAGACTCTGAAGGAATTGCCTTTCCATTTCCCAACCAATGGGAGGACTGGATTCCTTCCTTTGCTCACTCTCACATTCCCAGGCCAAATCATGCCCTGGATAGCCTGCCCAATGAGCTGATTCTCTGTTCCACATGGAGTCCAAACCATCTCCCTGGAGTGCACACACATCGGCCCATGCTCTGCCCTCAGGCAAGACACAGAAATTATTCAAACCCTTTTTCTGTGTGATAGCCCTTCAAATATTTGAGAAGAGCTTTCTTCACTTCTCCCCTACATTGTCCAAAATAATTTCAGGAGTTCATAGCAAAGGTGAAAATGAGCTCAAGAATTGCTCATTTCCTGTCCAAGGTTTAAAAAAGAAGGCAACGTATCATTTTAATCATTGCATTTTCCAGGGTCGAATTTGAAGAGATAAAGAGCATATAAGCCAAAGTGTTTGGAGAAAACAGAAAAATAGGAAGATGTTTTACATTTGGATTCTTGGGAAATGGTGGAATAAAAGTCATTTATTCACGCCCCCTGAACTGGGCCCTCAGGGTCCTTAGGTAACCCCCTCTGCTACTCTCCTATCTGCTCTTGGAAATCTCAAGCCCTGCCCCCTCCTCTCTCCTTTGTCATTCTCAATAGATGCCATTGTCTTAAACTTCATAGAAGAAATGAAAGCCACCAAGTCAACCTTCCCTAGCTTCCTCTTCATCCTCACCATTCATACTTATCCATACCCAGCCCCTTGACAATGCTTTGCTTTTGGTTTATCCTCTGAATCTCATCCCCTCTCACCTCCTCAGAAAATGCTGCCATCAGTTATCTCTTCCTCCTCGCATCTCCACAGCTCCTTCCACTCAGCCTGTAGGCTCTCCACCCACCACAACTATCTCACTTCCCTCCACAGCCACCAGATAGAGCCGTCAATGATTCTTCACCCCTCTCATTCCTCACCCTGAATTCTGTTCCCACACTGCAGAACCTAGTCATATCTGCATCATTAATTTAACTCCCTGGCACATTTGACCTGGTTGTACACTATCTTAGTTTCTGAGACCCCACTCTCTTTGTTCTCTTCCTATCTCCTAAGTGTTCTTTTTAGGGCTCATTAATAAAAACTTCTGCCCTGGCCCTTTTACAGTTTATTGCTTCTCCTTCAATAATCTCAGTATTGATTTCAACTAGCACCCACATGCGAATGACACTGACTGTAACTCTGACTTTGACCTCTCTCCTAAGACTTATTTACTCATTTTCATCTTCCACTGATCTGTGTAGGCTATTAAAAAATAAAATTCATCAGAGTAACTTTAAAGCTCTAATTGGCTTTATTGAATGATTCATGTATTGGGCAGCATCCCATTGAGTAAATAGAAAAGTGCTCCCGATATGCATCCTTTCACACAGGACTCCTTTCACTCAACATGATGTCTATGAGATTTGTCCATGTTGTTGCACAGATCAGCAGTTTGTTCTTTTCTAACTCAGAAGTTACTTTCTCAATGATGTCTTTGTATCGCTGTGTAGTATTCCATGGTATGAATATACAACAATTTATCCATTCTCCTGTTGATAGACAGAGGTTGTTTCTAGTTTGAGGCTAATATGAATAAAGTGGCTATGGACATAGCATTCGTGTGCACTTACTTTTATTTTTATTTTTTTAAGAAATTTTATTGGGGAACAGTGTTTTTCCAGGACCCATCAGCTCCAAGTCAAGTAGTTGTTTCAATCTCGTTACGGGGGGCACAGCTCACTGGCTCATGTGGGAATCGAACTGGCAACCTTGGCACGGGCTCTAACCAACTGAGCCACCCGGCCGCCCCTGGGTGTGCATTTCTTTTGGTAGAGGCTTTTAACACACCCACAGCTGCGTTCCTGACATTTCCTCATACTCTGCTCCTCCCATGGTCTTGCTATCCTGGGTAATATGAACTCCACTCCTCCAGGCATTCAGAATAAAAGCATTGGCGTTCTCTTGAGTCTTCTCTTTCTATCACATTCCATGTGCGATTGGTCAGCCAACCCCACTGGCCCTGCCTTCAAAATAGATCCAGAATTCAACCACACTTACCAGCCTCTCTGCCACAGCCTTGCTAAGACACCCTCATGTCTCATCTGAAGTACTAAACAACGTCCTATCTGGTTTCCCTGATTCCTCCCTTGTCTTTCTGATATTTATTCTTAAGTCAGCAGCTAGGTGTTTCTGGTAAAATGCAGGTCAGACAATGTCACACATCTCTGTTCAAAGCCCTCCAACAGTTTCTCATCCCAAAGTAAAAGCCAAAGCTGCCCACCAACCTCCACTCCCTGTCCCCACTCCCCACCCCCCCACCCTGTTACCTCTCTGACCTTTCTCATTGCCCTGTTCCAGCCACATGGGGCATACCCCTGTCTCAGGGCCTTTGTCCCTGCTGTTCACCTCACCCCCTTGACATCCATATCTGCTTGTCCCTCACTTTCTTCTCATCTCTACTCAAAAGTTACCTTCTCAATGAGGTCTTTGCATTAGTTTGTTAGGGCCACCATACCACAGACTTGGTGCTGAAACAACAGAAATTTATTATCTCACAATTCTGGAGGTAAGAGGTCCCAGATCAAGGTGTTGGAATGGTTGGTTTCTTCTGAGGTTTCTTTCCAGGGCTTGTAGATTAGCCACCTTCTCCCTGTGTCCTCACATGGCCTTCCCTCTGCCTGTGTCCTAATCTCCTTGTAAGGTCACCAGTCAGGTTGGATTAGGGCCCACCCTAATTATCTCATTTTAACTTATCTCTTTAAAGACTCAATCTCCAGTTACAGTAGTATTCTGAGATACTAGGAGATAGGACTTCAATATAAAAGCCTTCCTTAAATACTATATTAAAAATTCTTATCCCCCTCCACACCACATTTTCATTTCTTCTTTTCCTGCTATATTTAGCCCTTTAGCACTTATCATTATCTGTCATACTATGTGTTTTAATTATGTGCTGTATTTCTCCTCTGTCTCCCCCACTAGAATGTAAGCCCCGTGAGAGCAGGAAGTTTTGCCTGCTTTGTGGTCTTCCCCAGTGCCTCTAGCAGAGCCTGGAACAGAGCAGGCGTTATGCTGATGTAATTTACATACATAATTAATGCATATGTAATTAATTAATTAAAGCCACAACTGTTTTTGCAAGGCCCCCAGAGCATCCTGCTGCTCATATTTCTTTCTTTGATTATTTTTATGAAAGATTTCTTAATGAGCTTTGAAGATGGACTTACTGTTTAAAACATTTGCCATCATTATTAATGGCATGCTTTTGCTCATTTATTAGCAGACTGTTTTCTCTCTGGTACCTTTTCCCCCAATCCAACTGTAAAAAGCCTTTTCATTTCTTAACCTCTTTTTTGGCACCAGAAGGCATGTAATTTTTTTCCCTCCTGCCCTTCTGTTTGGTATTTAAAAACATACCCCAAGAGGCATAAGTGCAGCTTTTTTTCCTCTAGTGAATTTTCTATAATTGTGGGCTTTGTTTTAAGAAGACTCAATGTATAAAAAGTTTAAAATGCCAAAAACATCAACTAAAGGAAAAGGGTAAAAGGGAAGGGGAATCACTTTACTAGAAGAACCTTTTTAAAAAATTATTTTCTTTTTAAGGATTTGGTGTGCATTTCCTTAGTAACGGGTTTTCTCTAGTGCTTTTAAAACGTGGCTGGATTTACACACTTTATTTCATATAATACTAACTAGAGTTCTTGTATTGCATCAAGTTAGAGAGAGCGGACCTGGTGTTTCTTTGGTAAAAGGCTTTCTCGTCACTTTTTAATTTTTTTCCCCCTCAGATTTCTAAATGGCTGCTTGCTCTAGGATCCCATTTTGGAATCAAGGGCTTGTATGAGAGCAGGGCATCAGGGCCGTGATTGGGGGAAAGTGGAGGAGGTGGGGGCAGGAGGCCCGTCATCACACACCTCTGTTCCCCAACACCTGGGGGCCCTCACGGCTTGATTTCCCCTGCAATCAAGGAACAAGGCATATCACAGCGTGGGCATTATGAGATTTCACAGACAGTCCCCCCTGCTCCTCAGGATTTCAAAGTCATCAGTGGGTGCTGCATCCAGAACCCCAGGCTGGATGGGGGATGTGGCCAATGGAATCACAGGATGTCAGAGCCAAAAGGCATTTTCCAAATAAATCCTCTGACCCACCATTGTAGAGGGGGAAACTGAGGTGCAGGGAGGGGTGTGACTTGCCCGAGGCCATGCTGGGGTGACTGGAGAGGCCAGGAGAAAGGGTCAGGTTCTCCAGAGACATCCTGGGATGGCAGTTCCAGGGAGGAGACAGAACTCCGTAGCGCAGCTGAGGGGGTATGTGTCAGTTTGAGGGTTAACAGGACCTTTTAGCTCATCCGAGGTGCACACTGCCAAGTGGTGTCACAGCTCAAAGGCCAGCTTCAAACAGAGATCAATGCAGGGTGTGAGAGGGGTCTGGCTGAAGGTGCCCTCAGCCAAGAGCACCCCATTCTACAGGTAGCTGAAAGACGGCCCTGGCACAGGGATGGCACAAGGGAAAGAGCTGTGGTGGAGGGCACACACTGGTGAGTGCGCAGAGGGATGTGGCCATGCCCAGGTCGCTGGAGAGGAGTTCAGAGCAGGGGATGACAGCATGGTCTCTTCCTTGTGGTGACCGCCCACGGGTCAGCTCTGTGACTTGGACAAGTGACTCACTGAGCCTCAGCAAGTGGGGGCGCGGTTCACCTGGTCTGTCTTGTCCCGTCACTGCTGTATCTTCAGCCTCGTCCAGTGTTTGGCATAGGAAAACAAGTAGGTGTTTGTTGACTGACTGGATGAATGAGACAGATTTCCATATCCACAATCACACACAGCCTGGAAGGGCAATCCAGCTGTGTGACCGCAGGCAAGCCGCTTGACCTCCCCCGGCCCCAGCTTCTTCATCGCTAAAGCCAAATGCTCTGTAAGGTCCCTTCTACCTCAAATGTTCTCAGACTCTATGAAGTTCTCCAAATTAAAAGTACATTTCTCATCTACTAAGACCAAACTTTAAATGTAGACATCTACAGGAATATATCAACATGAAGAGTTTAAAATGCATCTAAATGTAAGTTGTGCAGTATTCCACTTAACCTTTAATTGTAGGTTTGGTTTTGTTTCTAATCAGGCGAAAGGTGAAAGGCCTTCTGGGTGAACAGGTGCCCAAGTGAGATAGGCAGTCAAGGCCAGTGAAGGTGGCGGGGTGGGGGGGCCAGCCATCATCTAGAAGGCATTTCAGAAGAAAAGACGCAGGAAGCCAAATGGGGCAGAAGGGAGAGAAAATGAACAAGAAGAAAACCCAAGTGGAAACAAAGCAAATGAGAAGGGTGGGGAGATTTAGGGCCAGAGAATTTAAACGGTTTTCACAGGCAGAAGCCACTTCATTCCTTCAAGTGCTTACTGAGCATGGCTATTGCATGGTCCCTGCAGAGAAAATATCACATGGCATTTCGCATCTGTGCTCCAGCTAGCAGCTGAGCAGGAAATAACCTAGAGGTCACAAGAAAAAGGAAAAAAGGGTTTGAGTTAGCCTACAGGCATAATGGAAACATTTCTATACCATGGAAAACTATGCAGCCTTTAAGGAAAACAAGGCAATTTGATACATGCATGGAACTTCTCCAAGATGGAGTAAATGATAAAAATAAGGTAGGCTTTCAATAGGGTAATAAAACAAGAAAACAGAGAGCTATATGGGAGAGCCACACACATATTTGCAGACAGAGTTATCTCTATGCCTAGATATACATAGAAAATGTCTGGAAAGATATAAGGAAAATTCTTAACTAGGCTGCCCTTGGGGCAGGGAACAGAGAATTAGGGAGGAGAGAGCAATTTAACTTTTCATTGCTTATATACCCTTCTATGCAGCTTAATTCTTTAGCTGTGGATGTCTTATTTTACTTACTACTGGTTACTAGTTAATTTTTACTGAAAACATTTTTAGGCTGTTCTTTGGTCGCTCTGGGTTTTTCCTGCATTTCTCAGTTACCTCCTTGCAGGACCTTGATGAAGGACTCGTGTTTGTGTCAGTGTAAATCCAGTGAAGATGGTTCTATTTCTTTTCTGTTATTCCATATTTATCCTTTGCATGAGCACCGTCAGCATATGGTAAGCTCTTCTCCCATCAGTCATTTGACCCTGTTCTGCCAGGTGGCGGGTCTGCCTTCCTGCTGGCTCAGGGCCCCTGAGACACACCCAGACCTGGAATCAGGGCTGCTCTCAGGAAACTTACAAAGAAAACATCGGTCCCCAGCTCTCCCTTTTTGGGCCTTTCCCTTTTCTCCTTTTTTAAAAAAATTGTAGTAATATATACATAAGATAAATGTTACCATTTTAAGCGTTTTTAAGCGCACAGCGGCATTAAATATAATCACATTGTGGTGAAACCATCACCACCATCCATCTCCAGAACTTTTTCATCTTCCCTAACTGAAACTGTGCCAATTAAATATGAACTCCCATTCTCCCCTCCTCTCAGCCCGATAACCATCATTCTACTTTCTGTCTCTACAAATTTGATTATTCTAGGTATCTCATATAAGTAGTATCATATAGCCATCAAGTTTCATCCATATGGTAGCATGTCACAATTTTCTTCCTTTTAAAGGCTGAATAATATTCCATTGGGTGTATATAACACATTTTGTTTATCCATTCACCCATCAGTGGATACTTAGGTTGCTTCCACTTTTGGGCTCTTGTGAATAATACAGCTATGAGCATGGGTTTTACCTTTCAATCAAATTTAATGAGGTATAATTTATATACAACAAAATTTACCCATTTTATGTGTAGTTTGATTACTGTTGACCGATATAGAATATTTCCATCCCCTCACATTCCTTGTGCCTCTTTGCAGTCAATCCCTCACCCCACCCCTAGGCAGCCAATCACTGATCTGCTTTTTGCCTCTATAGATTAGTTTTGCCTTTTCTAAAATTTTATACAAATGGGATGACACAGGAGGTACTCTTTTAAGTTTGGCTTCTTTAGTTCAGTGTAGTGCTTTTAAGATTCATCTACGTTGTCCTATGTCAGTAGCGTTTCCTTTATTGCAGAGTAAGTATCCCATTTATGGATATATCACATTTGCTCTCCCATTCCGCAGCTGATGAACAGTGGATTCTTCAGTGTTGTACATTTGTGAATCAAACTGCTGTGAATATTTGTGTATAACTCTTTGGGTAGACATATGATGTCATTTCTCTTGAGTAAATACCTAGGAGTGGACTTGCAGGGAAGTGTGTAGTAAGTCATGTGGTTATGAAACAAAATAAATAGTCCAGAGAGAGAGACTTATGCATATATGAACACTTAATGTAAAGCAGTGGTGAAAGAATAAATGATGTTAGAACTGTATATCCATATGGGAAGAAAAGGAAACTGGTCCCCCTACCTCATGCTATGAACAAAAATCAATTCTATATATATTAAAGAATTAATTATGTAAGCAAAACAATGAAGCTGTTAGAAATTACTCTACAGGGAATATTATTATAATCTCAGGGAAGGAAAAGACTTCTTAATCTGGACTTCTAGAAAAAGCACTACCCATAAAGGAAAATATTATTGAACTGGATCACTTTAAGAACTCTGTTCATCAAAAGACCATTAAGAAAGTGAAAGGGCAAGTTATAGAATGGGAAAAGATATGTGTAATATATCTAAATGACAGAAGAGTCATCCAAAATGTATGAAACACTCCTGTAAATCAATAAGAAAAAGACAACTTAATAGTAGGACAGGCAAAAGCCTTGAATAGACACTTCACAAAAGAGGAATTTCAAATACCAACAAACACGAAAACGTGCTCAATATCATTAGTAACCAGGAAAATGCAAAAGATAACCACAGAGAGGTTCCACTACACATCTATTGGACTGGCAAAAATTAAAATGACTGAAAACATTAAATATTGAAGAGAATGTGTAATGACAGAAATTCTCATACACTGCTGATGGGAGCAAAAAAATGGTTATGGTTGCTTTTGAAACTCTTTGGCATTATCTAGTATAGTTGAAGTTACACCTACCCTATCACCCAGCAATTCCTTCTAGGAGTATACTAAGGGAATTGTCTGCAAATGTGCACTGGAGACCTACCCAGGATTACATATAGCAGCAGTATCATTGTAATTAAACCACACTGGAAACAAGCTAAATCTATATCAACTTTAGAATGTATAAATACATTTTGGGATAGTCATATAATAGAATATTATGCAGTGAAAAATCAGTGAACTATAGCAATAGGCAGTATCATGAACTAACCTCACAATCAGGTTGGAGCAGGCCAGGTGCAAAATGCACGGCTCCATTTCCATCAAGTTCAAGACCAGGCAAAATGACACTATGGTGTTTAAGAATGCATACGTAGGGAGTAACATATATATTTTTAATTAAAGAAAGCATTTACCACCCAACTGGCAATTACCCTCGGTTGGAGAGAACACTGTGATTAGAAAGGGGCCTTGAGTCAGGGTGGAGGATTTCTGAGCTGCTGTTTCACTTTTCGAACTGATTTTTACATAAGTATTCACTTTATACAGATTCATTAAGTTGTCCACGTTTTCTGTACCCTGTGTGTATACTCAAGTTTTACAATAAAAATGGGCATAAAAAAGGTGTTGGGGAACAAAGTCCCTCTTTTTCTCTGGGCATATTCACATCTCTGCATGATGCCTGGCCCTGCAGAGGAAGGCAGCTTGGGCCGGAGCCATCTGAACACAAAGTCGATACACCAAAGAGGGTGGAGCAGATTGATGACAGACGTTCCCTGGGAGCCCCAAAGAAATGACTCAACAAAGAGAGGCTGTGGTGGCTGATTTGGGTCTGTTTTGCTTTGTTTTCCTTTGTAATTTTAATGGAATTATTCCTTGGCTCTCTAAAGTTGTTCTTGCAACATTCCATATTATTCAGTTTTCAGATTACAACTTTCAATCAAGAACGCTTTGTGGATGTCAAGGTAGGAGTTCTAGTCAATTCTAGCTATTTTCCTTAAACAGGAGCAAAACAAACTTTTAAAGAATTCTGTAATTATTCTATTTTGCAAGAGGCCCTTGCCTTTTGTAAAGCCTTCCTTACTGTCCCAAGTCAATATATAACTGTTTTTATTTTCTTTGGGAACATTTCAATCATTTTGACATAATTGACTGTAACTGCTTTTCTTACCTTCTTTTAAAAAGAAAATTAAATCATCAGCCAATTTTTAAAAATGCAATACATCAATTAAACAATTAGAATTTGTTTGTACATGGGGCAGAGCCTCAGTCATAGCAAAGAAATTTTATTATATATATGAATGTTTTTCTTTACTTTGTTCACAAGAGACTTTAAACTTAGGATACCAAATACAGTGTTTTATATGAAATTTAAAAAAATAGATTCTGGGGCCCAAAAAGCTCTTTAAGGTCTTACGTAACTCAAGAGGTGATCTGAATGGCTTGTGTCTCCCACATTAACCAGACATCAATTTTTCAATGCATATTCATGGAAATCCCAACGAGCTATACGAGCATTATCATTCCATACACATTAAACAATTACTTTCTCAGGTCATCTGCTCATCTTAGCTTGCTCATTTTGTACATGTATAAACTAAAAATGGCCAACTAAAAATGAACATATCATCCCAGAGAATGTTTATTATTTTTTTAATGTTAAATGTGGCTTTCAGAAATAGCTATTTAGTAGTTAAATGTTAGAATTTTTTTCTTGCTAATAAGAATGTATATTTCACATTCAAAAAGTTTATTCACAATAGTTGCAGGAAAACAATTCCCTATGACTATCTCTGTCTAGTGCTTTTAAAGACCTCAAAAAACCAAAGCCCATAATACCCTAGGGCTTTCCTTATTTCAGACAAAAATTACAAGTGCCACCTTCGAGAGCTTTTAAGCAATCTGTATACCAATATTTAGGCTTCTTATTGATATAGCAAGGAATCTCAAGTCCAATTTGTAGCTGTCACTCTGGAAAGAAAATCCATGGGCCTGTGCTGCGTTATGTAACCACACCAACTTACATAACAAACCCATCCTGGCCCTTAACAGGGATTTATTAAGAAACGAGTTAGGTTTTGGTCTGGGGATTATCAGCTTTTAATTGGATGGCCGTGCTCAAAAATTCCAGACTTTTGCCAACATAAAACAATGTTACTTTACATGCATTCTGTGTTCATTTACAGAAAACGTGTCATTTGAATTTTTAGATTACTTGAAAGTTGACACATCAAGGATATGGAGCTCTCTCCCCCCACCCCTCTTCTCATAATAATAACCCTGCTTACTCTGTCTGCCAACAGTTATTTTTTGTTTCTCTTTTCACTATGTCTTCCCATTATCATCCTCACTGTACATTATGAAAAGACAAGAAGTACAAAAACCACCACACACTGCCCAGGCTGTTAATACGAAGAACCTGAAACAGTAATTCTCACCTAAAGAGCTAGTCAACCTGACAGACTCTGGCATTCAATGAATACACACTTGTCGCCATGCTACGAAGAACACTGGGCACCACCTGAGATGCTCAGAGAGGCCTTATAGGATGTGATTCCTGCAACCCTAGTTACTGAATGCATGGCAAGAGTCTAAATTGGGTAGACCAAGGCTCTCAGCAACATACACATTCATCAAGTGCATTACCACTTTCCTCCCACATCTACTTTCTGATGCAGAATGAAAAAGTCAGAGGGTGGATAATAAACGAGGGCACCTCTTCTGCTCAGATCACTTGTGATTTGGCTATAAATGAAAATATATTATTCAGGGCCAGCCAAGTTGGCACGTTGGTTAAGAGCTGGCTTGGAACACCAGCTCTGAGCAGCAGGACCCCGGTTCGGATCCCACATATGCAGGCCAGTTACACTGCCCTCTACAGCTAAGATGCTGAACAACAGCTCAACCTGGAGCTGGGCTGCCGTGAGTCGCCTGCGACGGCGGCGTAGGCTGCAGCCCCTGACGCAGTGGGTTGCCATGGGATACTGTGTGTAGCCAGCAGCCAGCGTGAGTGGCCAGCAGCTGCAGTGAGCGGCTGTCCAGAGGCCGGTGACTGATCTGCCTCGCCCGGGAAGAGTACAATGATGATGCCAACCTGGGCCAGTGAAGCAACGTCCTCCACAACTAGACTGAAGAACAAAAGGATAGCAACTTGTCTGTCCCCCTTCCCCCAATTCCCCAGCACTGTTCCCATCCCCCAATTCCCCAATAAAAATCTTTTTAAAAAAAATCGATAATTCATCCTTTGGTCACATTACCTCCTTTGTAGGAAAATCAGAATTTCTGTATGTTGAATTCACTTAAAGCAGGTAGTTTGCAACAGCAAAAGGAAGTATGTTTTCAAGAAAATCCACTCATAATTGCATAGAACCGCAACAGAGTCCTGGGTCCAAACCACAGTTACTTCAGCAAACAAAGAAATCTGGGAAACAAACCATTTCTTTTCTGGAGATGACATGACTTATGGCCTAAAACTTTAATGGAATGAGGTTTAGGGCAAATGTCTGCTACAGATACTATTCACGTACACTTCCTAGATTCCTAACTCAGTGTGAAAGAGTGGCATAAAGTTTAAAAGTCACTAAAACTTGTACCTGCTTCACCTCTCTACCTCAAGAAGCTGCCAGTTTTCCAGGAATCTGCCTTATATCCAAAATTCTAAATGTTAGATAAATACAGTAACCCAGAAAACATCAAAAAAGGTTATAAATGCGGGGTATGGATTTCTGGCAAATCTCCCTAGACTACATACTCAGGTAAACTGAGATGAGAACACTGCTTTGCTTCAAGTCTTAAGAGCTATCTGTCATTACAACTGCATTTGCTTTCTTTGGTTGGGTGAATCACAATCCCTTTACAGGGTTTTCAAGTGGATTTCCCTAAAAAATCCAAAATGAGATTACAATACCATTTTTTTTGGAAAGGGAAAAACCTTCTATATTGTTGGCATTTAAACACATATATATTTGAAAACTGGAATTACAAAACAAAGGTCATGAGCTTACACTTGCTACATAAAGAGGAACATGAAAATTTTAATATTTTTAAGTCTCTGTGTGTAAAAAAAGAATTGGAGAATGAAATATTTGGGAGAAAAATTCCACATGCAAGACAGACATCCAAAATGGCTCAACATAATTTATTTTTTTATGTTAAAATGTACAGAGTTCTTTTGAAAGTACTTGCTAGAAAGGGGAAAAAAAAGTGATATTACATACAAGGAGAGGAAGGGAGACCGACTGGCCCAGGAGCGCGTGACATGGAGGAATACAAAGGCATCTAGGCATCCCTTCCCCTTAGCTTACAAGTCACCATGAACAAAGTACAAAGAGGTTACAAAACAGGAAAAGCAAATATAAACAGACAGGTATAGACTTAGCTTCATTTGTACATGCGGCTTTTAGAGGCATCTGGAGCTCTATTCACACACTCTAGAGATCTCTTTAAAGAGAATTTTTATCTTTCTTAAAATAGTTTTTAATATTCTACAACAAAGATAAAAAATTTTAAAGATGGAATGAAATGAAAAAGCTCTTATTTTAAAAGGCATCAAAGTCACTAACAGTGAGTTTTTAAATTTCTTTTTTAGAAGATTACCCAAGTTATTTTGCTAAAAATACATTTTTTTTTTAAACAGAAGTGAAAAAATGACAGGTACCAATATTACTGTGTTGGATAATTTCTTTTATAATATAGAAAAGAACATTTTCTCTACAATAGTTCTACAGTCACAAAAAGGCTTGTGGAAAAAGGGAGCTGCCCGATTGAATTTTTATTTTTTTAAAGAAAGAAACAAAACCAAACACAACCGCAAACCAACAGAAACTGAATTCACGGCCCTCATTTCAACAGCTTCTCCTTCTGCCTTGACCCACCCTCCTCCCAATATACTTCCCTCCCTACCCACCCCACCCCCACCCCAACCAGGAAGCAATGACAGAGCTGAAGATGTAGGGAGAGGGCAGTACAGTGCACTTTCTACACAGATGATTGGGAACTGGAATCGTATATACAGAGAAACTGGGTCCTACACAGCCTTGCACATGCTCAGACTTGATCGAGTACGATGTGAATTCTGCTTTTTCCTACCTAACACATTTAATTGAGAAAGTCAATTAAAGTGTATTAAAAAAAACCAACAAACCTGTGCATTTGAAAAAATTTAATGCCTAATTAGCACTTCAAAAATTTATCTATATAAAATGTACAAATAAAGGAGAATTTAATGCTTACAGGTAATTCTTTAAGCAGTACTTCCCCCTTTTGGATATTTGACTGCACATACCAAGTGGTATAATAGTTTCCATCCTCTAATGATGGAATATATATATATATATATATATATATATATATATATATATATATATATATATATATATAATATTTTTTACCTATCCCTGGAGCAAGTAACAGGAAGAGAATGGGCAAACTGGCTGCATAAGAGAAAAGAGAGTGGAACTGGGAACAACATAGGAGCCTGCTGAAACCCTGCTGTCCAGGTTTGCCCTACTATGCTGGTGGTTGGTTTATCCCTCTTCTCTTTAGCCACTCACAGGAGAGGGGCTGGTGCACTGATTCACAGGGGGTGAACTCAGGGTCTCAAAAGACAAATGAAGACTAGAGGTATGTATCATTTAAGTAGCTATAAAACTCACACCATGATCTCCCTTATGACACAAATTTTGTGTCTTCTCTTCCAACATAAAACAGTGTCAAAGGTTTGTCAGGTATTTTCAAATCACTGACATGTACAGTCATCCACCAACACTGTGTAAGAATGTAAGAGGCTAATCACTGGGGACTCTTGCTTGAGTTTAATCAGAGTCAAAGGCTCAAAAATCAAGACCCTTAGCATCTCAACGTACATACTAAAAACAAGAGGCTGCATGGAATATGGGCGTTATGGCTGATTCACCAGGTGGTAAAAAACAAGAGGTTAGTTTCCTCTTTTTGATTGTTAACTGATCATCTCTATTCCTCCAAGGCTAAATTAGGATTGCAAACAGCTTTCCTCTGAGATTCTGCTGTTAATTGAGACTTACAGTATTTTTGTGTCTCTGAGTGCTGAGTGGGAACAGTAAAAAAAAAAAATTATATTACACTTGATTTAAGAAAGACAAACATTTCGATGAAGTCCATCTATAAAGAAACATTCTTGGGGAAAGGTTTCAAGAGGTGTGTGTGTGTAGGGAGTGGAGGGGATTTTAAAAGGAGAAGCATTTTCCTGCCTCACTTTATTAATAATAATAATAATAATAATATTAACAATAATAATAAGTTTAAGGAGCTTGGGTTGTTCTCCATGTCCCCGTCCGAGTCTCCCATAAGTGCCTCCTGCTGGAATGAAGTAGGAAATGAAAGGTTGGGTTTGGAGGAGAGGGTCTGGTTAACCCTCGAGATGTATATATAACATTTAAAAATGACAACATTGGGAGCTGCAAACAGTGAGGGGAAACATACATCTTAAAATAAAATAAAGATATTTCACTTTTACACAAATTCTGTCCATGTGGCGTGTAAAGAAAGTAAGGCTCTTTTTAATTATGAAAAGATTTTTGTGCATGTTTCCCCTATCCCCAAATCCATTTTTAGATGAGTTCTATTGTAAAATGTTCAAGATTGTGAAGAAAACCAAAACCCAGAACAAAATGAACCCCCAAAAGAGAAGACCAGGTTTTCTAAAAAGTAAAATAAACCAAAGAAAAATTCCTCTAAATCTACAGCAATATTTTAACTGGAAAAAAAGGTCCATTTTTCTCTGGTTTGTCAGTATAAAAGGTTCCTTTATTTATATATATTTAAGTTTTTAATTGAAAGTTCAGCTTGCTCATCTTCTCATGTAAGGTCCATTGAGTGACTGCTTGGGCACACCAGCAGCATTCATGTAGCTGTGATGGGAGGGGCCAGTGTACATCATGTTTCCATGAGGGTTTGGCTGCATAGGCTGCTGGGTATAGGCCTGGCTCCCCATCATCCCCATCTGCATCTGCATAGGATACTGTGCTGTCTGGTTCATGTAGGCAGGGTTACTATGGTAACTGCTGTTCATCATAGGCTGTGTCATTCGATAGCTGTTCATGGCATTCAAGGTGTTCATATTCATGGAATTGACATTATAGGCAGGGGTTGGCATTAAATTAACCCCCATGTTCATGCCGCGCTGAACAGCCAATGCACGAGGGCCAGCTTGCATGGCAACCGCTGGTGGGCTGCGGCCATACAGCTGCTGCTGGTGAGCAGCCGCAGAGGGCAGCGGTGCGGATTTGGAGCGGATGGAAATATGCCCCTTGACTGGCATTTGCCCTTGCAACCTCTGAGTGTGAGGAATGCCAATGTTGGTAGCAGACATGTTGCACTGCAGCAGAGGTGATGTGAGGTTCATGGTGGTGGACGCCAAGTTCGGGGGCGGTGTCATGGTGGCTTGTGCTTGAGGGGTCCCAGCTAATGGATGAGATGGAGCTAGCTGAGCCAGTCCTGTATTAGACAAAGAAACACTGGTTGCATAGGAAGTCACGGCAGGAGAATGGCTATAAGGCATGGCATGAGGGTCCATAATGGTGTTAGTCAGCTGCTGCAGCTTGGCTAAACTGAAGGTGGCTGATGGCTGAGAGTAGCTGCCGGCACCGAAATCCCCTGGAATCCTCTCATAGATGCTGATGTTCCCAGTGCTTCCAGATTCTGGGATCTCCATGATCATGGGCGCTGGAGTGAAACTGTTATTCATACTGCACTGTGACAGTGGCGGCTGCTGCTGGGGTGGGGGCGGGGGCTGAGGCTGCTGGGACTGAGGTGGCGGCGGCGGCGGCTGTGGCTGCGGTGGCTGCTGGGGCGGTGGCTGCGGTGCCGGCGGCTGCTGCGGGGCGGGCTGTGGCTGCGGCTGCGGCTGCTGCGGTGGTGGCGGCGGGGGCTGCTGGTTGCTGGGAGGCCTCTCCACCACACAACTCTGAGGTGACTTGATGTTGCAGTTGGCAGCAGGCTGGACGCTGTTCTGCGGCATCATGCTGCAGCTGTTGCCCATGTTTGCCATTTGCTGAGTGACGACACAACTGTTCTGGGTGAGGCTGCTGGAGGAGGACAGCCCACCATAGGAGCAGCTGCTCTGGGAAGAGTTATTCCCACAAATGCTGCCGCCCATTGTGGAATCGTAACTGCTAGGGTTCTCATAGTTCTCTGTGGTGCTCTCTATGCTGCCCAGGTCGCTGAAGCCACTGTCCACCACCTGCTGAGAGTGGTCTGATACGGAAGGCACATCCATCATGGGGCTGGTCTCCATGTTCTGCATAGAGGGTGCGGACAGGGATCCTTGTTCTGGGCTGATCTGGGTGTAACCACTTTCAAGGGCAGGCACGTTGGGACTGCTGACTGAACGGACTGACTGGCTGGGATGAGACTGAACAGAAGATATTGGGCTATTGTGTTCTGAAGGATGGCAGTCTTCAACCATCGACAGCTGAGGGTCTTCATCAGCCTGGGTGTAACTCTGCAGGGTCTGACAAGCTGCGAGCGTCTCCTCACAGTCCTGGTAGGCACCCTCGTGCTCATTGCTTTCTTCTTGAGTCAAAGATTGCACAGCTTGCACGGTTTCCAGGTCCAGTTCACTGTGAGGAATCTCTTCTTCCTCTTTTAACTCAATTAATTCTTCTTTAGAGTTGGGCTCATCTTCATGATCATCCTCAGACCCTGGCATATGTTCTGACACCACGGATGTTTCATGGGAAGTCTGCTCCTCTTCAGAATCTGGTTCTGTTTCATCTTTATCCTTTATATTCTCCCGACTGTTCTGCATACTCGTATCTAAAAAAGCCTCTGGGCCACCAGGCTCCTCCTTGACATCATCTCTAAGGGGCGGCTCCTCTAGCTCCTTCTTCTTGGCAGGTGCCAGGTGGCCGTCATCTTCATCATCTGCGTCATGGTCTTCATTCTGGCGTGCCGCTACGGCCGCCTCCTCCTCTCCCGGTTCCTGCTGCTCGTCCTCAGGCTGCTCCTGCTCTTCGGAGACACGGGGCTTCTCCTCTTCCTCCTCTCCCTCAGGCTCTTTCGTTTCCATCTCGGGACTGCTGCTGCTGTCCACTGGAGAAGCTGCTCTAACCTCACTGCTGGCTGTATCTTCTTCTTCTCCCTCTTCAACCTCTTCTGCTTCCACGTGCATCTCCTCCTCTTCCTTCCTTTCTTCAGTTAAAGGCAAGTCTTCTTTTGATTCAACAGTTTCTTCATTGTCTTGAATTTTGGGTTTACGTCCAGATTTAGGAATGGGGACAATGGGCTCAACAATGCATTCTTGAGTAGAAATGGGTATGATTTCCTGATTCAACTTGAATCCCGGTTTGCGACCGGGTCTTTTCTTCCAGTGGACTGGTTTGCGGCTCTTGCCTTTGGGCCATCCCTTTTTCTTTTTCATAGGTGTGGATGTATCTGGCTCAAGTGGAGAATCCTTCACGTCACATTTTCTCAAGAGAGATACTGGCTTTAGGATAGGAGTGTCTGTACAGGAATGATAAAAAAATAAATAAAAATAGGTTACAGAATCTTATGTTTTCCAGTGCCCTTTTCTGAGACTAGCATGTACACCAGAAATGATTTCATAAATCATCACAAACTCTTATCTTCAAGTTAAGAATCTAAAGGTGAAACTTAATTAGTGATATCTTTTAAAGTTACATGGTAAACAATGAAAGAATGCTCGTCATCATTCTGTTACCATCCACTAGTTAAAATCAGTTCAGACTTATCATCACCAACTGTATGGTTTTGGAAAGTTACTACAGAAATGGCTGTAACAGAGAAAATTTGTCCAGCTCAACAGAAACTTAGAAGGATACTATTTTAGTCTACAATGATCCAAGTTAGAATTTTACTACAGTGCCAAATTTACAAAATACATTTTTAGTTTCCTAGCTATGTATCTCAAAATATAACATAATAAAACTCTGGAAAATCATTCAAATAAGGCAAAAACACACAGTCATATTATCACTTTATTAAAAGTGTTTACTATATAAAAACATGAGAATGGAAAAAATGCAAGTTATCCACTAGGTCTGAAATTGAGTGAATTTGTTTTTAAAAGGAAAAAAAAAAAGACTCAACTAGTTAATACATAAAAGCTACAAGTTTACATGTAGACAACTAGATTCCTTCTAATTCACCCAGCAAAGTGGAAAAGCTCAGTTTGACCCATGCAAGGCAAACACTGCAGATGCAGGCAGCATGATACACTGGCAAAAACTTGAGGCGAGAATGTAAATGATGAGTGCATGACCCAGCTCATATGTGAGCCCCAGTTTGTTTATTTCTAGAGAGGAAATTACAACAAGGCTTTTTAAAAGTAAATTATTGAATGTTCAGCTATGCCATAAAATTTAACCTATTTTGAGGCATTGTTACCATTTTTATTAGAAATTTACTACTAATTGAGTAAGGCACATTAGAGATATGATTTAGGAAGGATTCCTGAACAGATTTGAAGCAAGTCCAATTTACATGAATCTGATCTAATTTAAGAACCATACTCTTAGCACTTATTCATTTAATATATTTATTGAGTGCCTATATTAAGCACTCAGCATACTACAATTAGCAAAACAGACTAAGTCTACAGAGGGCACATTCTGGTAAAGGGTTATTACTTAAGTATCTTCCTGATGCTAAGTCTAATCCACCCACTAAAGATTCAGATAATGGACAAAAAAGGATCAGGCAAAAAAGAATAATTTCCTAACAGCAAGATATTTTCTGCAGGGCAAAAATAGGTCTCAAGTTGATGGTCTCAAGTAGAAAAAAGCATTTTAAAAGGACAGAGAACTAAATGAGAAAATAAGAGTGAATATACTTGATACAACTTTTTAGAGGTTCCTAAGTCATCCTTTACTTGCCTAGTAGGTTGTGTTCATTTTTCAGCCTTTTTTTGAAGGGTTTTAGCTATCACTGCTCTATCTTTAAAGACAATAAAACTACAATAAGCAAAAGTTCTGAAAAACATACCATCAGCATCATCTGATTCTTCGTCATCATCATCTTCATCTTTAGATTTCCTCTTAGAAGAAGATCGACACCTGAGAACATCTTGTGAGGACAAACGACGGAAGTAGCCTCTAGAGAAGAGTTCATTTTCATCCTCTTCCTCTTCTTCTTCATCAATCTCAAACGTGGGTTCTAATCTTGGCATCGGCCTCTCAGAGTCAGAGTCTTCAAAAGGTTCATCTAATACTTCTGTAGTCTCAGAAATAGTTTCTGTGACCACACTGCTATTGTGGTGTTTGCGCTTTCGGACTCTCCTTCTTCGGTGAAGAATTGGTTTCTATATGAAAGAGAAAGTATTTTATTTACAGTAATGAACATATCATTTTTAATTAATTACATGGTTAATAGTTTTAAACCTAATAGAATTAGCACATATCAAACGAGAATGCTAAATTGCCAAAAGACATTTTAAATATTATTTCAAAATACTATAATAAGATACCATACATAATGTATCAGAGATACAAAGATGTTGGATAACTGAATACAACTTCGTAAAATAGGCAGCTATGCCCAAAGAGCAGATATTATAATTCCCTTATTAACAGTTCAGTTAAATTAAATATCCTAGGGAGTTGCCTATTTCAACACAGAAATAAAACATAGGCTAGACCAGCGGTTCTCGACCTGTGGGTCGCGACCCCTTTGGAGGTCGAATGACCCTTTCACAGGAGTCACTGGGTACTCGTATGTGGGCGTATCTGCATGCGGGCCTGGGGACGGATAGAGGAGTGGTGTCTCAGTTCCTAAGACCATAGAAAATATGTGTTTTCCGATGGTCTTAGGCGACCCCTGGGAAAGGTTGAGAACAGCTGGGCTAGACCCTTAACTTCTCTTTCCTCAAGAGAAAAAAAAGGAATAAAACACTTTGTCTAAGAACTGTCAGTAAAACTGCATGCCATTTTCATGACCTATCCATATAGTTATATCGGAATGCAGAAATAGGGAGCCGATATGTATTTACTTGATGTTAGTGAAGCATTTCAAAAGTAAAATAAATCTGTTACTGGAACTTGGCACATTAGGCACAATTGTGTACTAGGGTTGATCTAATACCCTAAATCACACAATAGCACAAAACAAAGATGATGTACCAGAAATGATTTAATCCGATCCCCTCATTCTATAGAGGCCAGAAAGGTTACAGGGCTTAAGGTCACACAATCAGTCAGCATAGACATGGTTGTAAAATATAGTCCCAGTCAGTGAATTTCTTCAAGAACTTCAAAGTACTTTGTACATGATCTCACAGCCTATTGTAATATTCCTTTTTTACACAAAGAAATAGCATAACTTTATTTTATAAATAGGCAATCTAAGCATAGGATGGCAAAGATATAGTCTGCATTGTCACTAATGAATAATAGAGTTAGCCAAGAGTTCAATTTTTCTCTACTTCAAATCTACAAGTCCTTCTACTTGCAAACATAACTTTCAAACTAGGTTAAACATGGCTTTGTTCTTTGGAGAAATAATTGATTCTAGGATTGGGTATGAAATATACAAGATGAACTTGGAACATCTTGTAGTACCAGAAAGTAAGGAAGTGCTCAAAACAAAACAAAAAACCATCACAATGAGGGCATGTATGTTAAAGGGACAGGAGCAAAACTGAAAGGGGTCCTAATGGCCAGAGCTGGAAGAATTTGAACAACAAATTAAATAAAATAGTATTGGATTAGGGCTGGCCAAGTGGCGTGATGGTTAAGAGCTGGCTTGGGACGCCAGAGGGCCCCGGTTCGGATCCCACATGAGGGCCAGTGACCCTGCCCTCTACAGCTAAGATGCTGAACAACAGCTCAACCTGGAGCTGGGCTGTCGTGAGTCGCTGGCTACGGCGTAGGCTGCAGTCCCTGTGGCAGTGGGTTGCCATGGGCTACCGTATGTAGCCGGCAGCCAGCGTGAGTGGCCAGCAGCCACAGTGAGTGGCCGTCCAGAAGCCGGTGACTGATGTGCCTCACCCGGGAAGAACGCAATGGTGGTGCCAACTTGGGCCAGTGAAGCAACGTCCTCCACAACTAGACTGAAGAACAAAANGGTGCCAACTTGGGCCAGTGAAGCAACGTCCTCCACAACTAGACTGAAGAACAAAACGACAGCAACTTATCTGTTCCCTTCCCCCAATTCCCCAGTGCTGTTCCCCTCCCCCCACCCCCCCCCAAAAAAGTACTGGATTATAACTCAAAGTATAAAGTAAATATTTACAAGCCCATACCGACATAGATGCTTGAATAAATAAATAGATGGAGGAGAATGAATAAATATCCCAACAGGATTCTAAATAAACGTAAGTATTCTGCATTTAAGGAGGAGAGTATCACTCTTTCTGTCTTAAGTGTGGACTGTGGACAGTGATTTCCTTCCAAAGAGTACAGTATGGAAAGGGTGGGAAAAGGAGTAACTTTGCAGTGGAGTAACCTGAGAAATACAACCTCAAGTCACGTGATTGGGGTTACTATCAACAGTGAAAAGTCATATTAATACTAAATACCTTTGTATTTGGTATATAGATATATACTGATGGTAGATACCCTTTACATGATGTGAAGAGAATGGCACTTTACCTCTGTGGTCTTCTTCTCAAAAAACATTACCCCATCTAATATCATGAGAGACAGTCTCAAAACTTTCAAGTTCATCAAAAACAAGGAGTCTAAGACACTATTACAACCAAGAGAAGCCTAAGGAGACATGACTAGTAAATATAACGTGGTATGATGGATGGGATCCTGGAACAGAAAAAGGACTTTAGGAAGAACTGAGGAAATCTGAATAAAGTATAGACTCTAGTTAATAATGTATCAATATATTGGTTCAGTATTTGTGACAAATGTGCCATACTAACCTGAGAGGTTAATAAAAGGGGAACCTGGATGTGGGGAATACAGGAACATTCTGTACTTTCTTTGTAATAATCCTATAAATCTAAAACTGTATATAAAATAAGAGCTTATATTATTTTATAAATAGCCCTACCTTTTTTTTAAGGGTCTGCCAAGGAAAGGAACGATTTCATTGCTTTGGATTAAAGCTGTCACCCCACGACTACAGGGTGGCTCATCCAGAAAGCCAACATACTTCAGTCTGGCTAGCTTGTAACAATGCTTCAAGTTCACTCCAGAGCCTGGGATATTTCTCATACGCAATTTAACAGAATTCACTATCATCATCACACAGCATTTATTAACAAACTGGCTATCAATCAAACTTTGAACAATGATGAAATACAGTTTAGAAAATATTTTTAAAACAAGGTTAAGTTAAACTGCTGGAGGAATAAAGAAGAGAGAGTGAGTACAGGGCAAATAGTACCGCTCAAGGTAACATGAATGGTTTCACTCTGAGCACCACAATATATGTCTGCTTTCCATGGAACTGTGTAATCCTTTCCTGTCCTTTTCTAATATGAACAGTTCTAACCTGTACACACTTTTAAAATGTTTCAAAAATCCCTAAAAGTCATGATTTAAACATCAAACCAGCAGGCTGAAGTACACTCTGTCAGCTCTTAAATAAGCTTATGAATTCTAAGTTAATTCCCATGAATCAAAGAAATCATATACACATTTTAAGTGTTCACTGGGAATAGTAGACTGAGGCTTAAAGTTTAAAAAATAACACAGGGCCAGCCGAGTGGCTCAGTTGGTTAAGCGCTCACTCAAGAGTGGGAGCTCTGAGCAACAGCGGTTCGATGCCCGGCCCGAGCTGAGCTGCCGCTGAGCTGCCAACAGGCAGCAGGATGGCTCAGCTATATAAAAAAAAAAAAAATTAAAAATAAATAAAAATAACACAGTAGTAGTTTCTATACTTACTCTTTCAGAACTCTAGGACAGAACAAATGTATACAATACGCTGCAACTGGAGGAAGAAAAGACTACATCAAAGAAATGCTTTACCTTTCGCTTCAATGTGGGCTTTGTAAGAATTGGTGGTGAGGTGGATCGAGGACTCTCGGGCTCCTCTTCCTCCTCGCTGCTCTCACTGAAGCCCCTGAGGAGAGCCCTGTCACCATCACTATAGCGACGGGCCAATCTATCATTGCCTTCTGGTAGCCTACACTTCAGAGACTCAGGGCTTTTCTTTAGCTGTGCACGCCATAGGTCAACCCCCTCACTCAGTCTTCTTTTGGGAATGTCTGGCTTCCCATCCTGGCTTGGCTGCTCCTGACAGGCTGCCAACTGCTCCTCACTTTCAGTGTATTGCTCTTGGGAGGTTTCTGATTTTTCCTCACATTCTCCATATTGTTCCTGAGGAGCTGATGTCTCTTCCAAGAGCAGTTTAGAATCTTTATCACCAAAACGTTCCTGGGTTTTTCTGTTCTTCCTCCCCCAGCGGCCTCTCCGAGATGGCTGATTATTTGCAGGAAGACTATCACGGGGAAGAACCTGTTTGTTCAAACGTGTAGAACTAGCTGGTGCTATAACTTCTGGTTTCTTTTCACTTTCTATTGAAGAATAAGAATTTTGTTCTTTGTTTTCCCGAGATGTAGACTTTCCCACCTGATTTTAGGAAATAAAACCATGCTGGTTAATTTTTCAGTCTTACTTGGTTATATCACCTATTCTGACATTTTAAACACTAAGAAAACAGAGCTTTAAAAAAGAAAATTATTATTTCATAGCTAACATGACTATTTCTTATGTGTCAAACACTGTTTTAAATGTTGTATAGGTATTCATTTAATCTTCACAATTTTATGAAGTATTATAATTATATGCCCATTTTACAAATGAGGTAACTGAAGCACAAAAGATTTAAGTAACTTGCCCCAGGTCATGCAATAGCAAATGAAGAAGCTGGGATATGAATCCAGGCAGTCTGACCCTAGAGCTAGTTAGTGCTCTTAGTCATTATGCAATACCATCTTCAATAAAGTGAATATTATTTTTCTTCTATATGTTAAATGAGATAGTTTATGACATTTCTCAGAAATAAAAATTTATAAACAGAGAGGAGGAAATGGGCTCTGGGGCATGTGCAACAGAAAGGGGGTATTTGAAAATAATGAAAAAAAATTTCTATAATTATTTTGATTTATTTTTATTCTGAGTATTTAATTTCATTTTGAAAATTAAACAGGGGCATGAAGCTTTATGTTTATCAAAGGAGGACAGATTTTTAAAGGTAAAAATACTGCTTAAAAAAAAGGTATGCATCACTGTAGAAAAATATTCAAAACTATATAATGTAGTACAGTCTCTCTCTTTAATGGCTTTAACCCTTTAATGGCTAAAGACATTTGTGTATCTACTGAACTATTTAGCACTCTTTTAGAAAACATACATGTTTACATTATTCCTTAATGATTTAAGGAAAAATGTATCTTCATTTCATTTTTAACAATGGTCAGATTTAGATTCAATTCAGACTACACAGCTTAAAGTTTAGTTGCTTATTGGCACTCTGGTAAGCAATATTTAGTCACAAGTAACACATTATAACAAATGTGAAGGTATCCTAGTGATCCAAGGCTTAAAAACGTACAAATAAATTAACAAAATCCAGTCTTCTGAAATGTCTATTATTAAAATAAACTCTGAAATTTTAATGTGAATTTTCTATATTGGTTTGAGATATCATACTATGTTATCACAAACACTCATGTCCTTACACTTGTCTCTAGTTCTCTTTCCTGGCACTGCGGCTCTTCGTTTTCTCCTTCCTCAGCCTCCTCTTCTTCCTCCTCTGAGACAACAGAATTGGAGACTATGACAGGAGTCCAGCGCAAACACTCTGGATCTACATCTACAGGTCGCAAATTCAGCTGAAGTTTCGCCATATGATCCTGAATAAGTTTTTCCCGGCGGATAATCACAAATCTGGAACCAGAGAAAAGTTTATAGCAATCACCGACGTACAAGGAGTACCTAACAATGAATATGGAGCTATAACTCCCAGAAAACCCTGGAGATGATGATAAATGCTTCACAAATAGCAAGCCTGGGAAGATGAAATACAGAAATATGCCATCATATGAGATAGCTAAGAAATATGAAGTTAGATAAATACTTCAAACTCAATTATAGCAGTGGATGAAGTTATTTTAACCATTTATTGTCTCATACTTCCCACCTCTGGAATTTCTGCTCCTTTCCTGCACTCTATCTCCTACTCTCTATAGTTCTAGATCAAATGCCTCCTTTCTTTGTGACCTTTTCCCAACCACTTGAGATAAGGGTGAGCTCTTCCTTTTGTCCTATATTTCATTTTGCACCATGTAAATAGAAATAAAGCATGGGTATATTTTACTTGACATTGTTTCTAGGGTTGAATCAATTCTAATATTAGCAAATAAAAGACTCAATAGCTTAGGTTCAAGGTTAGGAGGAAGACCACAAAAGACAGTTAAAAAAATATACATTGTCAACAGTACCAAATATCATAGAAAGGAAAATTATGTCTAAGGATCACCAACTATACCATTTATATTAGTTTATTTATGCTCTTCCATCAATAATTTGGCTGCCTGATCCAAAAACTTCCACCAATCATCCTTCGAAGGTAAACAAAGGGATGTGATACTCACTGGTCACTACGAAAGTCCAGCATTCTTAGGTGGTGGAGTGTGGAAGTAATGTCTTGAGGGCAGATTCCAGTCAATTTACTCAACTTTTTAATGCTGATTTGCTTGTCATTTTGGTGATAAAGGCACTCCAATATTACACTTTTCCAATAAGCCATGTAAGAAAGACGACCTAGATCGGATAATGGTTTCTCTGGAGACCCTGCTTGGCCTTCACGCTTTGATAACAAATAACCTAAAGAAACCCCCAAATCACAAATATGTCAGAGAACCTAAACAAGGCGAATTTACCGAAACCATAATCCCCTCTTCCACAACCAATCTAAGTATTGTAGGCAATAATAATTTCAAAGGTAAATTTCTTATGTGGAGTTTATAGTGTGGGAGTAGAGTCAATGAAATTGTAATAGATATGTATGATATGGCGGGGAGTGAAGTGGTGGATTGGGGGAAGAGGGTTGTCACTTTGAGGGGTAAAAAAATATGATTATTGCACCGTGTTGTACACCTGAAACTAATTAAAAAATAATAATTAAAACATTTTTTAAGAAAAAGGTAAATTTCTTCAAGAAAAAAAATTGCAAAATTACTTGAAAACAAATTTGCAGGAAGATTACATAATTTATAAACATGGAACATACAGTTAGTATTACTTTCCCTATAGTTAATATGAATCATATTGTTAAAATATTCAAACTGTTAAAAATTTGTACTTCCTACTAAGAGGCTGCACTAAGATTAAGGAAATAATGCTTTCCATTTTTAATGTATTAGGTTGTTGGAAAAGTCATGATGCATTTTTGCAATGAAAAACAGAAAATACGTCATGACTTTTCCGACAACCCAATAAAATATACTATGGTAGAAAACCACGCTTGCATGTTTCACTTGGACCACTAGATGGCAACAGCTATACCTGAATTGAATAATGCAGAAGAATGCCTTAGTGTTTGTGTAATCTTATCTATTAAGATTTGTGGTTGTTCTTTGAATTAAAAAAAAAAAAAAAAAAAAAGATTGTGGTTCTTCTGTGAGTGAATTAGATGACAATTTCTCACTTCAACCAAAGCTCTCCTCACAATTACGTATCACCACCCTAATTCTTGGTAAGCATGTGGGTGTCACTGTGAGCATATGGTGGTATTACTTTGTTCTCTTGTCTAGTGCATGACTCTCAAGAACAGGAAAAGAAAGGCATAAATTCTAAGGAAAAGTATCGAAAATGGGGATGGCAGAAAAAATGTTGTATATAGTCATTAAAGAAAACTTAAAAAAAATCTAAGAATGGTTATGTGGGAAAATACACATTAAAAAAAGTAAATGAAAAAATACTGTAACTATACAGATTGATCTTTGTATATCTCAAAAAAAAAGACTAATCAGCATAATAAAATATTTTCCCCTAATTATGTCACTTAATGGCATAACATGTCCAGTTATGAGTACTCTCTCAAAACAATATATTGATAGTAAAGGAAATAATCCGAGTTCCACCCTCTTGCTACTAATCCAAAAAGACCAATTAATGTACATATTCACCAATGGCACATATTTCCAAGATCAGAAGTATTGTCTAGGGCCAAGTAGAATAAGGTTCACTGGTCCATATGACAATTAACTTGTTATCACTAGCAATATAATTATCTGACATTTAGAAGGATTGTCTGTCTCAAAATCCTTGGTTTAAACCATTGTTTCTGAATATATTCTTTTAAATATTATTATTTTTAGCAATATCTGAGAAAATATTCCCTCAAATATCACTATTTTATAATCAATATAAAATTTATTGCGAACATACATTACTTTCTAAGCAGGATTACAATGTGTAAAACAAAATGCAAGTTCCACAATGACCTTTTTAGAACCATTAGCTTTCAATATTTGACTCAGATTTAATTATTTACTGTATCGTGCTTTCTTTTAAGATTTTTAAAGGTGCACTGCATATTTTTAACCACTAGGTAGAGTCTGTTACTAAAAAACAATGCACACATTGTGAGTAACAAAAATTGGGCAGGTGCTTTGCTTCTTTATTAGTACTAATTTAAGTAGTTATACAATGTTTTTAGCATTATTGTGAGAATTATTACATTAAACTAAGTTCCACTGTAAACTGACAGTTGCAATTTAAAGGTATTTGCTTAGATCACATAGAAGTTGGTATTCAATACTGGCTATTTAAAAATATTTAATGTCCAAGCAAAAGAAACAAAAAAATGACTCTAGGTTTTAAAGTTCCATACAGCAGTACAACAACCAATAAATACTCTTCAAATCATTAAAATACTATATAATCCATAGGAAGAAGAGATGAAAAATTATGTTATAATCCTTACTGAAATCGATGAGAAACCTGCCATAGCCCTTACGCTGGTATTGGGGAAGAATCATTATACAGGAAACGTTGTATTTCTGTTGGCAGTGCTTTTCCTGGAGGAGAAAATAGAAGCCAAGTTTTAAAACAACAGGCTGGTAAAACTGAATAGTAATGTTAATTATTAAGAAACAAAGACTAACAGTCAAAACCACAGCCCTGGTCCTTTGGGAATGACAATGTACATCAAGAAAAAAAACACCCCACTGGGAGACAGGACAATGTTAAGTCACTGCCATTACCAACAAAGCAACTATCCCAGGAGAGTAAAATTATAAAATAAAATGATGCCATCCAACACCATCTGCAACTCAGAAACAGTATGTCAATGCCTAAGATGAGCAGAGGAATCTGAGTCCCAGTCAATTGCGAAGCCACAAATGATGAGTCAATGTGGCACTCTAGAAGTGGGAAGATTCATCATCAACTATTTCAAAGTTTCTTTTATTTCCTTCTCTGGTCCTACACAGGGCAGTTCCACCTCCCTATAAGCTGTATCTAACTTTACAAAAAATAGTTCCAAAGTGTTGGTTGGGTACAAATACATTTTTCTAGATAAGGCAATATATTTTAAATTACATTTAACTACTGAAATAGCCTAGTAACAGAATGCTTATAAAGCTAATGCTTATAAAACTTTCCACTTAACTATTTTATGCACTTAGATTTTACCAAGAGCTTGTGCAAATAAAAGGACATCTTTTATGTTGTTTGATGACAAAAAGACAACTTTTTTTCTCCCCGAGAGAATGGAAGATTAAAGGAAGGAGAAAAATATCCTTTAATAAAAATGGCTTCTTATTCTTATTTCTATGCCTAAAATTCAAATAAGAGAAGATAAATTGAGAAAGTACTCAAGAGAGGTAATGACTGTGTTTATTTCACAAGCTCTGTCTATTATCACCATGGGAATAGGAGTAATTTAAAAACTTTTCCTCTTGAGGATAGCCAGCAGTTCATGTTCCTAGGAGAGTGTGTAGAGCCTGCTGAATGTTACTAGGCATCTTCTAGCACCTGGGATGTTTCTGAACGTTCCCTCTATTTCCCTTTCTAAAACACTGGGTGGCACGCAGAAGGTGCTGTGCCAGTAGTGTCTCCTAGTGAGAGTCAGCAAAAATTGTTTCAGGTTTACATATGGATTCAAACAAACTTTTAGCTGCTATATTTACCTTAGAAAAGTAGCCAACAAGGTGGCAGCCCTTGACATCGTTCTGTGTTAGTACATAAAAAAGAAATGGCTCCACGTCATAATAGAGTGTTTTGTGGTCAAGAAACAACTTTGCCAAGAGACACAGGTTCTGACAATAAATGGTACTCACATTCCCATCAACCTAGAGGAAAATAGAACAAAACAGTCAGCAGAATATCTCTTTAGTTCCAGAATAATACACATCAGTTACAAAATACTGTGCTCAACAAAGCAAGGAGGTGATGGCCAAATTGAAAATACCACTTTTTGTTTTTATAATAAGATTGAATGCAGGAATGCTTCAGATGGCAAGCTGATCTGATTCATTTTTGAAAGTATTTAATATAACAAAAGATCTAAATACTGCTTATAAAATACATTTGTAAATAAAACAAAGTACAACTATAATCTAATCTGTGCAGCAGCCAGAAGCAATGTAGTCTGACTGCCATGATTTACCTCCAAATAAAGTTTCCTGAGGGAGTATTAGCTATTGTCAGAAGCACCAAGCAGGTTCCCTAGGTAACAACCTGACAAATGAGATATTTCTTGGACTCGGGTTGCCCAGATCGGGAGCAGCAGGCTACCGTTGCTCCTGACACCCCTGAGTTCTTGGGGTTGCTGGAGCTTTATCTTTTATGAAAATGCCAATGGAGCCCACATTAGACCCCAAGACACTGAGATTTCAAGACCGAAACTTCCTCAACAATTTGTGTAATTTAATACTACTTCTTTTAAAACACACACTAATAAATGCTTAAGTTGAGAAGCAATTTGCTCTTAGGTATTCTGAAACAGTACTATATACCACATCCTTCCCCCTCCTCCCAAGGTGAAAAGCTCCTCTATTCCTCAAATAAAATACTTAGAGAAGATCAAGAAAGTGAGAGACTGAGTAGATCCTGACAATCTGAAATTCTATCATCATTCTAGTGATGTAAATTCTAGTAATAAACAGAACTGAACACATGGCAGATACTCAATTAATACTTAGCAATCAAACCACAGAACTGAGGATCAAGAAATTAAAAACCACTACTAATAACACAGAAGAATTACATATACATAGCATAAGTCATATCATGATGAAGTCAGGAGAATATATTAAGATTTACTGCAGCTACTTATATATACCTCTTCAAAATATTCCTTTAAATAGAGCAATAGAAATCTTTTCATTTAAACACCATAGTTCATAGATTCTAAGACACAATTTAATCACCTCTAAACATATATAAAATCAGTCGGCATCTTATAATCAAATGGAGTCCTTAAATCATATTAGCAGTACTTTTTCCTTCTTAATGGTACATAAAATAATAAGATATATTATAATTGATATCTCTGATTTAATGAAATACAGAATAATTTATTCTGAGATCAAGCTTATGAACTTGGTACCATCTGCATTGGCCTAATTCTGCTTCTCATACAGCAGAACTATCTGCTATATGAGTGAGTGAACAGCAGTAAAATAACATTAAAAAAAAAATCAAGTTGCACAATTAGATACAGTATAGGCGGCACTATATTTGAAATGTATACGAAAATAACTACTAAACATCTACTTTACCTCAAAAACAGATATGTTATTCTTTCTGTAAATCTCATTGGCTGGAGGATGGAACCAACCACATTTCTTCATGTGCTGCTGTAGAATAGTTCTACTTTTCATATATTTTAGACAGAATTCACAAAGATACAATTTCGGCAGCCTGTGAAAAATAAACAAAAAAGGCAGGACTTTATATTTTAAAAGACTTTAAAGTTTCACAACTCTTTTTTGACTCTCACTACTACACAGGTAAAAAGGCAAAGGATGTATCATTCTCCCACTAATCAAATGAAAGAAAGGAAGGAAAAAAAAACAAAACTAAAGACAGAACTAATTTGGATAACAGTATCCAATAACTAACTCACAGCAATAGGGCAAGGGTGAGAAATCTAGACACCCAATTCCATGTTCTTCCTGTTAGACTAATACTTGCAGTCTTTTTTAAAGTTACCCATTTGACAGATACAAAAATCTCACATTCTCTCCTCCTTGATACCTCCCAATAAGCAGAAAATAGTCTAATTTCAGAACACACCAATAAGTGAAGATTTTGTCAAGATATATATTTTCTTCTTTTATTTGATCATTTATTCATTAATATCAGAAAATAAACATTTGCTGAATACTTACCTGTATCAGGCCCTGTGCTAGGTATACTAGGTAGAGTGCTGAGTGAAGTGGACATATAGTGGGTATTATAAAAGCAGATTTTGTATATCTTTTTAAGTATAAAGTTATAGTATTGAATATGTTTTTTTTCAAGTTAGGACTTACTACAGTGTACCTCCTTCCTTCCACCCCCGAAATTCTGGTTTTCCCTCTGGTTAAATACCACTAAACCTTCCAGATTATGGTAAATATAAATGCCAACTTTAAAAGCATCCAATTCAACTTTTAGGTCTCAGTAAAGAGATATGAGGGCCGGCCAAGTGGCGCGATGGTTAAGAACTCGCTTGGGATGCCAGAGGGCCCCGGTTCGGATCCCACATATGAGGGCCAGTGACACTGCCCTCTACAGCTAAGATGCTGAACAACAGCTCAACCTGGAGCTGGGCTGCCATGAGTCGCCGGCGACGGCGTGGGCTGCAGCCCCTGTAGCAGTGGGTTGCCATGGGCTACTGTGTGTGGCCAGCAGCCAGCGTGAGCGGCCAGCAGCCGCAGTGAGCGGCCGTCCAGAAGCCGGCGACTGATCTGCCTCACCAGAGAAGAGCGCAATGATGGTGCCAACTTGGGCCAGTGAAGCAACGTCCTCCACAACGAGATTGAAGAACAAAACGACAGCAACTTGTCTGTTCCCCTTTCCCCAATTCCCCAGCACTGTTCCCATCCCCCCAATTCCCCAATAAAAATCTTTAAAAAAAAAAAAAAAAGAGATATGAAAATAAAGCACAATTTATTACCTACGGTCTATGGGAGCAGGCATAATTTTTTTAAGCTCTAGTAGTAAGCAAGTTGTTCAAGAAAATATCAGAAGAAATGAAATCTCTGAGAAAATTACTGCCAAGTCTTATCAGGTAAATTGTGAGTTCACACTATTTCTTTGGACTAGCAAGATATATGGCATTTTATTGACACACATGCACAGAACTTCAGCAAACCTTATTATATGAAAAATAATAAAGTAAAAGCAAGCATCAAGATCTACTTTATTCCAATTCATTCTTGCTGAAAACATTTTAAAAGCCTCTTACTTTATTATAACCAAGCCCACTGGGATGACATTGCTAGTCTAAAGGGAATCATCTGATAAAAACTCCTGGAAAAACAAATTTTTTCTCTAGTAACAGTACAAATGGCTGTAGTTCTCTCATTGAAAAAAATACATTGTCTAGAAAGACCATTAGATCACATGAAATAAAGTGTGATTATGAATACTCCTAGCCCTAAAGGATCCTGCTGGGTGCTGCTTTTTGTCATCTTCTTCCTGACAGCACCCAGAACTTGACTATCAAATAGATGTAAGGTCGCTCTTATCAACTGCATCATGGGGTGCAGCCTCCACACATTGACTTTATTCTAAAGTCAGCCATTATGTGGACACCCTGCCTGTGAAGTCAGGACTGGGCTGCAGCTATGTGTGCTCTAAAAGCTTTGCTTCCCTTACTTCTACAATGATGCAAATATTCTTCCAAGAAATTCATTCTTGGCCTTTGAACATGGCCCAAGATAGTAGCAGTTTGTATGGCCTTCAAACTATGTCAACTTGTAGTAAAATTTTAATACAATAATAAAAATGACAAAAAATATTACTTCAATCAAAGATAATGGTACAAACCATGTAAAATCCATCTAGACACAGATGCTATACGGAGTAGTGCAAGCACAGTGGCTAAAGGTTATGGCTATGTGGTAAGAGAAAAGTGGGAGTAAATCCTGGTTCTGCCACTTTAAACTGTATGGTCTTGAATACGTTTGCTGGATCCTGGTCTTTAAACAAAGATAGTAATATCTATCTCCCAGAATTAATCCAGAGCTGTTTAATACAGTACCAAGCTCAATAAATGGTAACTACAGTTGCTATTATTTATGATTAGTACTATGAATATTGTTATTCTCCTTTCATCCATTTTGCTTATTTAATGGTCATCCAAAGACTTAAGGATTTTGTTTTTCAGTAACTGGGGCTATACATAATCTATGCATCAAATCAAGTTAGGAACAGCATCAAACGGTTGAGGAAACTTCCTAAGCTACTCAATTATATGAGAATCCATCTCGTTAGGATCTCAATATGATCTCATAGCAAAGAGGTTATTATGAAGCTAAACTCTGAACAGCTGAGGAATAGAGGCTATCCCATGATCACAGTTCGTCTTGACTTCAGCCCATCTACGTCATGTTTTGAATGGCAGAGTAGGGCTCTCTAAGAACCTGTCTGCCATGTGTGAGCATCACATGGCTCTGTAGGAGAAACTTAGGGTTAAAACTCTGGTTTATACTCTCCAATGTCTGCGACTTATTCATACTGCTCCAAAAGAAGTAGTGCTATTGCTTCACTGTTGTTCCATTTCGTTTTTTTTTTGTTGTTTTTTTTTTTAAGTGAGGTATACAAGATTACTTAATACATAATGCACACCTAAATGTCGGGTACTATGGGAGGGAATGCATAACCCCACTTCCCAAAATATTTTTTCTCTTGTGGCCCTTCCTTCCTTCCTTTCTTTTTCTTTCTTTCTTTGCTCTAATTGTCCTATTTTTACATGCTTTGGCATTTGGAATATTTTTTAAAGTGTTTAAAACCTTTAATAATAAAAAAATAGTTCAGAAGTAATTTAACACAACAATAAATAAGTCATTAATAAAGTAAGAATATAGATTATTTGGAAAACATAAGATCTCTAAACATTTGAGTTAACGCAAGTTTAAAAGAACTCAGAAGTAAAACAGCCAAAATTCATTTAAATAGATACATGTAGTTTTTTTTAATGTAACTGAGAGAATTATGAATACACAGATAGAAAAAAGTCGCAATTATTAAAGAACTTATTAAATTACAGAATTACTTTCTGATGGAAAATTCAGGGAAACCTATACAATGAGAACAAAAATATGTACAGAAAACATCTAAAATTCTACTTAAAGTTGATAAATTTCAGAGCTCCTATCCTACTGCTGCTTTCTATTTTGATTCCTATTATATTTTTAAATTTTTCTGCTAGCAATGTTTATTCCTTCACTGGTTACCAACTCCCTCAAATCTGATTAAGAAACTGGATTCCAGTGGCGATCATCAGAACAAAATGCAACATATTTAATGAAGCCTTTTAATATCTTAAAGACAAGAGCCTCATGGTCCCATTCTTATCATTCTCTTGAAAAGTAAGTGCTGAGGCTATTTCCATTTCTGAGTCAACTGACTTCATCTCCTCTTTCTGAGCAGAAGAGACAAGGTGCCTGTGGTTTCAATCTACCTGTACTACACTCCCTGGAACAGTTGATACACACATTGAAAAAACTTTCTTTTCTAAGCTGAGCACTCTTGTAATATGCATAGCTTGCAATGAGCTCACTAAAAAAAAAAAGAAAAAAAAGGTAATATTTTATTTCAAATCTGATGAAGAAATTAACTCCTTGGCATATTTCCTCTTGATCATGTATTTTCTTGGCTATCCAGAACTCCTGAAGAGTAAACTGCTTTGAATATATGAGTTCTATAGGTAGCTGAAGAATTTCCTGCCCTCTTTTAACATGTTATTTTATGTGTATCAAGTATACAAATATAATCTTCTTTTAATAAATTCAGATTGTTATTCCATGATATAAATAGAATGCTGCTTTAAAGACCTACCACAGTGTTTAGGGCTAACTGACCCTATAATAAATGGCTCTCAACTGCTGTGTTTCATGAGCTTGTGTGTTAGTTTCCTAGGAGTTTTGCTTTCTCTTTTTTTTTGTCACTCAGGTCTGTGTCTGTAATAACATTCTCACTCCTATTTTTCTATTTCTGCTAGACTTGGAAACTAGGTAACCAAGTTATTAATTTATATGAAAAGAAAAAGTAAAAAAATACTGAGTTGTAGGTTTTTTAACAAATATACTGGCCTATTCCCAACTTCCTGGAAATAAACCATTTTAAAGCACTCAGAATATTGTAAAGCACTAAATGAATTAATGCTATAATTATTTTTGCTAATATTTTGGAAAAGTAGTGTTACTAGGTATGTAAAAAGTCATACAATGAGTACTCTGAACATGTGTTTAACCCGAGCACCGTAACTATTATTTCTTACAATGACCTGCTAAATGGGAAACTGTGGCATGAGTATAATTTATAGATTAAAGAGAGCTTTAATGTGACTGCTGTACTTCAAATGATAAACCAGTGTTTAACTTTTTTGACCAAGTCCTATTTTTCAACTCTTTTAATTTAAATCCTAAAGGAAAAAAAATAATAACTGACATTATGAGCACTTACCGTTTTCTAAGTGATTTACATGTTTTAACCCACGTAATGTTTTCAACAAACACTATGAGGTCAGTACTATCACCATCCCCATTTTATAGATGAAGAAACTGAGATACAGAGTTGTTGGGTAATTTCTAAGTTACACAGCTTATAAATGTCAGAGTTGAGTCATGAAACCAATTTGGCTTTACTAAGCACACTGGCTCATCCCAAAAAGACGATGAGTGATCAACTTTAATATCTGGAAACCCAAGCTATTATATATAACTTTATAACATTTGTCCAATTATTCCTGGGAAAACAAACCTTTCATTAAGTTTGGTAAATTACAAAAATTTAGATAAAAGGCTAATCAGTGAAACTTCATAGTTAAGTATAAGAATCTCTCTCTCAATTTTTAGTGTGATGTATGAAGGCAAATTTGTCTTAAAAAAAAACTATTTCCCTTTCATTCTGATCATGTGTCGGGTTTCAAATTTTAAACAGCAGCTTTTGGACACGTTACAGGAAAAAAAAATCTAAAGCCAACTAGGATTACATATGCTGCTATTATGAACATTTAAAACCCATCAGTTTCCTCAAATGTAAAAAGATGAAATGGACTAAAACATCTCTAAGATCTCATCTAGTGTTGGATGGAGTTCTATGAATTTAAAAACAGAAGGTAGGAACTGAATGGATGGGAGATGTGGATGGAGATAGTCTCAAGAGACACAGAGGAAAAACTGAGGGTTGCTAGTTGGGAGGGGGTGGGGATGAAGGAGAAGGGGAAGTGATGAGACAATACAAATTGGTAACTACAATATGGCCTCAGGGATAGAAAAAGACAGTCTAGGGAATATAATCAATAATGTTGTAA
>NW_017731481.1:1725973-1753204 GCF_001890085.2 Hipposideros armiger
CAAGTATTAAAAGTCTTCAATTCATTTTACATTGCCCCTAAAATTCCCTTCATTAGTAGCTCTTCACAGATTTGACCAAAGTAAAAAAATACGGTATATATATATATATATATATATATATATATATATATATATATATATATATATATATCCCTTTTATCTACCTTCTGTTTATAATGAAAACAATCTCTATGCCCTCATCCCTGCAATAATCTGAATAACTACATTGTCTAAAGAAGAGTAACTTGTAAAGCCTTTATGACTTCCACACCAGCAATTCCAATATAAGCCTATAAGGACTACAAAGATCAGGCTTTAAAACCTTAAACTGAAGAGCAATTTGATTTGCTCTGCACCCAATGAGGAACATATTTATATATACATACACATATATGTGTGCATATTATGTATATAATACATGTATATGTATGTTTATCATGGATACTCTATAAACATTTAACTGACTTAAGAAAAAGACAGAGCTAGAATTTTAGCCTAATCAAACCCAAGTATTAATAACTGTTCATCAAAAGAACTACCAAAATTATCTAACTTTATGCTTTAAAAAGCACTGAAAGATTAAGTCCCTCATTAAAGCCCTAGACAGACAGCGCGCACACACACACACACACACACACACACACACACACACACACACCTCTCCTACAAAATTAAAAAGATCAGAACTTTTTTATTGACTTTTTAAATAGAAACTCATTTAAGGAAGAAGCTGCTTCACCACAACTCATCTGAACACTCTCCCTGATCTTTCTAACCATTTCCTTTTATAAAAAGCCAAGGGACTTATCTCAGGTTTCATGCTGGAATACAGCCAGGTGAAACCTCAACCTCTTAGACACCTCAAAACAAAAGACAAACAACTATTAGTTGGATAAATTGTGTTATGACACCAAGGATTACTGGGGCTCTTCCAAATAAAAAAATCATAAGGAAATATATAAGACAGGGTCAAAATAAGATATTTTTTCATTTCTTAGAACCAAAATAGAACTTCATAGGTTTGAAAAACACTATTCTTTAGACTACATTCCAGAATCAAGTATTCTAATTCATAAAGTAGTATCTTTTAACCTATCTTCACAGCTCAAAATAACAGTACTATAGAAAATATCAAAATAATCAATATCAGAAACCCAATCTAATTTCCTGAGCCAAGGATCAAACGGGAAGCACAAAAGCTGGAAACATGCACCTGCGGTGGCACTGCCCGTTGCTTGAGAGCTTTCCCATCGGTGGTCCATCGCTCTTCCAGGTGGATGCCCGATGTGAAACTGGATATCCAGTTCCAGTATAGTTGTTTGCACATCACCACAACTACAAGACGCTGTATAAACGACTCGCGGCAGATTTCCCAACTGCCTCACCCACCCTCACCTCCGTGCACTGTGAAATGTTCTGCCACACATGCTCACATCCACCTCTCTCCACCACTACCTCCAACTCCCTTGTGAAAGTCTCAGGAGCCAGTGTGTTTCCGTTTACTAAGGTTTAGAAGCAAACAGAACAAGGGCTCTACACAGTGAGGAATCAACAGCTGCAGCTACACCACTCATTAACCCAGGCCTTGCCAGTCAAATTGTGAATCTGAATTCCAAGGTCACCTTTGCTAGGCCATTTTATTTTTAAATTTCAGCCAAAATGCTTTTTCATTAAACATGCAACTTTCCAAAGCAGCAGATATATGATACCATCAAGAGCACAAAATATTTTTTAAAACTATTAATGCAAGTTCTGCCACTTTGTACCCTCCTCAGTTGAGTATGCCAAAATCTTTAAAAGATGACATATAAATGAACTTTTTAATCTAAGAAAGTTGAGCGGGGGCACTAAATGCACTAGTAATTGGCTAAACCAAAAGATAACTTTAAATATGCCTATTCTAGATAATGGAACTTTTATTACTAGGAATTTATGAGAACAGCATTAGTCTCCTGCGAAAACTCCACATCCATTAAATGACTTATCCAATTCCAATTTCCAATACATAGAGGCCACTGTTGCAGTATCCCCAAGCCCAGATCTGGTACAAATGTAAAAATTACAACCGATGTAGATACAGCCCTGCTCCCTTCCCTCTGCCCTCCATTGGAAGGCTCCCCCATACCTTCCCTTTCCATTCCCTACGGGGAATGACATTTGGAGGTGGGGGTGGAAGGTAGGAATGCACCCTTATTATCAGTATGAGAAGCGAAATGTGGGGAGAAAGGATGTCTTTCTTAGTATTTGAACATTTTCCCATAGAAACACTATTTTATTAAAAAATAATTCCGTTCATTAGGGATTAAAAGTTACATGATAAAAGAGATATGTAAGTACAATTTATAAGCTCCAAAATGGAGAGAGCATGAACTTAAGGAATAAAGAGACTCAGCATTTGTGGAGAACCTACTAGTTCAGACTCTGTGCCTTATATCGTTATCTCATTTAATCCCTACAATCTGGTCCTCAAAGTAGGAAATAATATACCCGCTTTATACATGAGGGAGGAAAAACAGAAGGCTTGGAAAGGTTAGGAGACAATAAACTCCAGGAAAGGGATATTAAGAATGAAGCATAAAGAGAGAAGAGAACAAAATGTTTAGAGGTAAGACAGAAAATACGGGTAGCCCTTAACTAATTAACATTCAGAATTCCAAAGTTTGTGTAATTTTCTTTGAATTGGAACTTGGTTTTCCAAAGAAATGAAGCTACAAGTCCACAGACTCATCCAAAACTATTGGGTGGAACAGAATGTGCTTTGGAATCCTGAATTTTTCTGATGTTAGAAAAGTATTACACTACAGGTATGTATCTTAAATCAATAACTCCTGTAGGATTTGGAGCTACGTTCCATCATCAGATATCATTAATATTTCTTTAGCAAACCATAAGAATATTCACATTAAATGGGATAAGTAAAGAATATGTACAGTCTCACTTCAGTTCAGATGTTTTGTCAACTGAATTTAGTTAAGTGAGATCTTACTGTAAAACGAGTTATAAGGTTTTTTTTTTCATTCTCCAAAGAAGATACACAAATGACCAATAAGCACATGAAAAGATACTCAACATCACTAATCATTAGGGAAATGCAAATACAGACTACTACAATGAGATACCACTTCACACCCTAGCTACTATCAAGGAAACAAAACAAGGGCGGCCTGTTGGCTCAGGTGGTTAGAGCGCAGCAGCACAGGCTCTTAACACCAGAGTTGCTGGTGTGATTCCCACATGGGCCAGTGAGCTGCGCAACTAGACTGAAGATAGTGACCTGACTTGGAGCTGATGGGTCTGGGAAAAACACAGTTCCCCAATGAAAAAAAAAAAAAAAAGGACAAATACTGTATGATTTCACTTACATGAGATCTACCTAGAGAAGTTAAATTCACAGAGACATAACGCAGAATTGTGGTTGCCAGGGGCTGAGGGACAGAGAAATGAGAGTTATGGTTTAATTGGCCATTCCCTCTCAATTTCTCTAATCACCAGAAGCTGAAATATCCCAGGACTCCTCAAAGCTCTTCTCTTCTCTTTCTAGTCTCATTCCTTTAAATACCACCAACTTGCTGACAAGTCCTAAATTTAAATCTCCAGCCCAGACCTGCCTGTGTTTTGAATTCCAGACACATACGTCCCACTATCTACTTGGTATTTACTCTCTTGAATGTCTTAAAGGAATGTCAAGTTTAACAGTCCAATCTCAAATTCCTGATCTTGTTTTCCCCAAACCTGGCCTCCTGTATTCTCCTCCATCTCAGTAAATGGCAACTTCCTCCTCCACCTGTGCTCTGGCATCATCCTTGACTCCTTGTTTTCATAACCATTCAATTCAATGGCATATCCTAATGGGTCTACCTTCAAAACATAAATAAGAATCCCAATTTCACTATGATCCAAACCACCGTATCTCTTACTTCGATAATGATAACAGCCTCCTAAATTCTCCCTGCTTGTGTACTTCCTCCCCTCAATCTACACAGAAGCCAGAGCAATCCTGTTTATAACCTATGTTGGATTATGCCGTTTTTCTGCTCAAAATCCTCCAAGGGTTCCTATCTCACTCAGAGTAAAAGACATTATCCTACAAAACCTGGCCTCCCCATTACCTATCTGCCTTCATCACTTAATTTCTATTCTTAGCTCTAACCACACTGGCCGGCCTCCTTGTATTTCCTTGACCATGCTAAGCACAAATCCTGATTCAGGGCCTTTGTTTTTCTGCTCCCCTGCCTGGAATGCTATTCTCTTCATATCTACATGGTTCATTCCCTCACCTCCTTTAGGTGTGAGAAAGTGCCTAACCCAACAACTTACAACTGTACAAATCTATCCTTTCCCTCTGAATTTTCTCTCCCCCTTCCCTGAGTTTTCTCCATACACTACCACATGGTGTACCATTTACTTTAACCCATCTCCACCTCAAGTAAACTGTAAGCTCCAGAGAATAAGGATTTTTTTTACATCTGTTTTGTTCACTCTTGTATTGCCAGTGTCTGGCATATGGTAACCAGTACTCAGTAATATTTATTGTTAAATGAATATTACCTATGATAACTTCAGCTATTACATATGTAGTTTCATTCATCACCTATGTGCTGATAACCTGGCAAAGATCCTACCCAAAGCCCTCTTGACCTCCATATACAACAGTCTACAAAAGATCTCCACTTTAGATATTACACAAGTCCCCAATTTATGTAAGCACAGTCTCTTCCTTCATCCAAAACAGCTTCTGTTCCATCATGTACTCAAAACAGAAGAACACTGGGAGACCTATTTGGTTCCACCTTCTTTTTCAACCCTAACTCCTAATCCAACACTATCTTTTCCATTCTATTCTGAATCTTTCTCAAAGTCTCTGCCTACTGTCCCTCGGCTGCCTTCACTTAGACCCTAGTCACTTCTCATTCTGACTACTGTAATCACTGGGCTGATAGGTGTCCTTGTTCAGGAAGTCTTCAGTTCATTCCTCACTGTGTCACCAGAGTTGAGTTTCTAAATGCAAATACAATCATGTCACCCTCTTTAAAAAAAATTAAAAATCTTCAGGAGCTCTTCAAGAGCTACTTAACTACTTTATAAAGCTACTGTAACTAAAACATAAAGTACAAACTTCTTAACCTTTACCACAGGATATTTGTGATCTGCTCCATACTTTTGTTTTCAACCTCATCTCTTCCTTGAACTGCAGGCAAATGAAGTACATCCAGCCCCAAGGGTTTAGTAAGTTTTATTACACCTAAACTGTTCTATGTGAAATGCCTTCCTCTTATTATTCAATAAATTCTTACGTAATACCCTGCTCAAATAGCGCCTCCTCTATGAAGACTCCTCTAACATCCCTAGACAGATGCCTTCCTGTTCATCTGATTGCATCTTATGCATATTTCTATTGTAGCATTATATTACAAACTAGCAGTCAGTAGCTAAAGATCTGGAGTGAGATCTTAATAATTATGGGGTTCAAACACCTAATAACTATGTAACTCTAGGTAAGATAATCCTCCTAAAGCTTCAATTTCTTCATCTGTAAAACGGGAGCAAGTAATAACAAGGTTGTATGAAAGCAACAAAATGATATATAATATTGACTGTAAAAGAGTACCTATTACTAATCACATGGCTTTAATTTTTGTTTATAAACGTCTCCACAACTGGAGGAAAGAGACACATTTTCTATTTTTCTGTGTATTTCCATCACCTGCCACTAAGATAGTTAGCAGAAGCTCACATTTATCTAGTGCTCACTACATGAATGACACACTAAGCACTCTGCAAATATCAAATCATGTAAGTCTTTCACCAAACCTAAGCAACTTGGTTGACTAAGGTCACTCAGCAGAGATAGGATTTGAACAGGCTATTTCTAGTACCTAGGATCTTTTTTTTTTTTTTAAATCTAGTACCTAGGATCTTAAACACACCGTCTTACTAAATTCTCAATAAAATTGTGCTGAATTGTTAAATGGATAAACTCAAACTACATCTAAACAGGGGACCGGCCGAGAGGCTCAGTTGGTTACGAGTTGGCTTAAGAGTGCAGGCTCTGAGCAATGGGGCCGCCAGTTTGATTCCCACATGGACCAGTGATGCTGCGCCTGAGCTGAGTTGTCGCTGAGCTTCCAACAGGTGGTAGGACAGCTCAGCTGGTGTAACAACAAGATTGCCTGTCCGATTATGGGCTACACCCACCTGCAACTAAGACTGAACTCGGCACCTTGAGCTGAGCTGCCACCTGGATGGCTCAGTGGATAGAGCATGTGCTGTTAACAAGGCTGCTGGTTCAACTCCCGCATGGGATGGTGGCTATGCCCACCCGCAACTAAGATTGAACACAGCACCTTGAGCTTAGAGGCCACGAGCTGCTGATGGGAAGCCTGATGGCGACTGGCGCCCTCCACAACGAAGATTGAAATACAACTTCGCAGGTCCCCTTCCCCAATTTCCCAATAAAATCTTTAAAAAAAAAAAAAAAATATATATATATATATATATATATAAACAGTCTTTAATATGTCACTTATAATTTATGGGTAAATACCTAAAACACTAAAACAGTCCCCTACTCCCCATCCCTAATTTCACCAGTACCAAGGAGAAATCACTCCAACAACAAAAAAAAGTAGTCATGGGGATACCTTAAAATCCTGGCACACCAAGACTAATGTCCTCTTACTAGCGTTCAAAGCCCTTCAATATCCAGCCCCATACTAAGTCAGTCAACATATTTTTTTTTTTTTTTTTAAGATTTTTATTGAGGAATTGTGGGGATGGGAACAGTGCTGGGGAATTGGGGGAAGGGGAACAGACAAGTTGATGTCGTTTTTTTTTTTGTTCTTCAGTCTAGTTGTGGAGGACGTTGCTTCACTGGCCCAGGCTGGCACCATCATTGCGCTCTTCCCGGGCGAGGCAGATCAGTCGCCGGCCTCTGGACGGCCACTCACGGCAGCTGCTGGCCGCTCACGGCAGCCCATGGCAACCCACTGTCACAGGGGCTGCAGCCTCCGCCGTCACTGGCGACTCACAGCTGCCCAGCTCCAGGTTGAGCTGTTGTTCAGCATCTTAGCTGTGGAGGGCAGTGTCACTGGCCCTCATATGTGGGATCCGAACCGGGGCCCTCTGGTGTCCAGAGCCAGTTCTTAACCATCGCACCACTCGGCCGGCCCCAGTCAACATATTTCTTACCGTTTACTAACAAATGTTCAACTCTGCTTTATCTCTCAAACTAAACTATAGGCAGGCCTCACTTTGTATGGTGCCATGTTAACTGAAACTTGCGCACACCAGAAGTAAGATCAAATCTCGGTCGCCACAGAAATGCATAAATGTATGAACACGATTCTGATGTATCACGTTTCTATTAACACAGTGCCACGCAAAGCAGGGGCTGCTTGTATTACAACACCTTTATGGGCAGCTGTATTTTTTACACCATCTCCAATGTGACTTGCATAAAGTAGGTCCTCAAATATTTGTTGATCTGATGAACCTAACAGTCTCAATGTCTCTTGTATTGATAGTGGTTTACTCCTCAAAGCTTAAGTTAATGTTTATTCTACCTGGTAAGCCTTCTTTCTCCCCATTTACCTAAGGCCTAATCATCCTTTAAGCTTGCTTTTCCGGGATCATCTCAGGTCACACCAATTCTTACTAATCTTAGTATATTGTCAACATGTGGAACAGCCTGTATAATTTACTACAGCAACAGATTACATAAATTGTCCTCTATGCCACTGTTTGCTGTTTAGCTTCCTATGTACTTTCCCGTACTTGCATTCAATACATGCCTTATGATTTTGATGCCTCCGTAACATTTTTTTACGGGGTAATAGACGATGTTATTGTGATTAAGGGCATAGGATTTGAAATCACACAGGCCTGAGTTCTAACTCCATCTCTGCCATTACTACTGGGTTATCAGAAAAGTCATGATGCATTTTTGCAACGAAAAACAGAAAAATACTTCCTGACTTTTCCGACAACCCAATAGTTATGTAACGTCAGGGAAGCCATGCAACTAAGTCTCAGTTTCTTCATATGTAAAATGGGGATAATAATCCTTACCCCAGAGGAGTAAGAGAGTTGTTGAACCTAACTTACTTCATTTCAAGTAACTGTTCAATTCTTTATGCAAAAAAGGAAATTATTTTAATACCTCAAATGTTCTAACAAGCAAATCCTTCAAAACTAAAAAACATTAAAACAAGTATGGAAATATAACATGCAATTTGGTAATATTTTATATAAAAATCATTCTATATTTGTCAAGAAGGCTGTTATGATCCAATGGAATGAGATGACTATAAATGCTTCTTTCTGGTGATGGACATTTTAAGAAAAAACATTTCCTCCAAGCTCATAAGATCACTGCTGAAATAAAATTCCAGAACAGAAGCCTATACTACTAATTTTTTATGCTTCTATTTTTCTTTTCAGAAGTGGCTCTTTTTTTATGGAAGTGTTCCTTATATAGCTAATGATAGAACATAGTACCAGGCAAACTATATCCTTACTTCTCCTAAAATAAAATAAAAAAATCAAAACCAATTCACGGATGACTCTTTTGGATAAAAATCTTGTTAAACATTTCAATAATTCTTGGATTAGATGATATATCAGATGATATGATATACCATGCGAAGTTACTCAAGATAATCACTATGCACAAATACTGGATTTGGTTTTTAGAGTATGTTTCCTACTAAATTGTAAACTCTATGAAAATATAAACTATGTCTTACTCATATAGCCCCTACATGTAGCATAATTTCTAGAACAAGTAGGCACTCAATAATTGATGGGTTGCAATATTCCAATATGCAAAGATTCCAATATTAACTCCTTTATCATTTATCCCTTAATGGTCCAACTGTAAGACTGCCTAAATCCCTGTAATAAAATCTTCCTGCAAAATTTTTTAAACAAAGGTTGAAGCAGCTTCTGCTAAGCCATATCTAGCCTCTAAAAAAATGACTTTGTGCATTATCTTCATGAATGCTTTTATTATTTAAAACATCCTCTAATCTAATCAACAGTAACTTTCCCATTGGCTTCAACCCACTTTCTCTCTTACATTTAAGTACCTGGAGTCATCCTTGATGACCTCTTGTTCCTTCAGATTACACATCAAATCTATCACTAACTTCTGCTGATTCCATCTCTAAAATGTATTCTAAATCCATCTTCCTCTCTCCCTTTTCCACTGCCACCTCTCTAGTCTAAGCTGCCATCTTCTTTCCTCTGGATCAATAAAAAACCCTCACTCTTCCCTGCTTCTACTCTTACCTAATTCCAATCCATTCTTCATACAGTGGCCAAGAAAAAACAATTTTTAATGCAATTCTGATCCTACTATCATTCAATGGTTTCCCACTACAATTAAAATAAAGACCCAAGTCCTAACTTACATAAGGAAAACAATTTTACAAAGAAACAGCAGAATATTCACGAATCAGATGGATAAATTGCTTTTACTGCTCTACCCACAAAATAATTAATCCTGTTTCTTATCCATGAATAAATTATTTGATTGTCCAATCTAAATATCCAATTTTACCTGCAGTGCTTGTTCTTGGATATCACGAAATAACTCCATATCTTTCTCAGTCATGATTTCCTGGCTCCCAAAAAGCCGTTCCTCACTTTCTTGTTTGCCATCCCAGCCATCCTGATTGTCTGCACATAAAGAAAGGGTTCACACATTATTAATACTATCCTTAGTTTAATATAACCAGAAAAAATTTTTTCAGAAATTTTTATTTCAATTTGAAGACAATATTATTTATACAACAAAGAAGAGGACAGCATTAAACTGACTCCTAGAAGGATACTAGTCAATAAAGAATATGTACATATTATATCTACCTTATAATGAAAATACTGAATTGCCTCAGAGCTTCTAAAAAATATTACATAACCCATTTTAATCTTCATTAAGAGATATTTTAATATATTACAATACATACAAAAGCAGACAGGAAAAAGGATTCTAAGGAGTATGAAATTTATTTTGAAATAGTATGAATATAAAACTTTTAGTATAAATTTAACATAACATTCAAATATTGGTTTTTCATTTTTTGGTAGTATGGACGTTTATGTTATAGTAAAACATAATTTTCATCACCTGAGAAAATAGGGAAAATTTGCTCTTTCTAAAATTCTCTATGATCCTGCCATCGTCATAAGACCAATACATTCTTATCTCTGCAAAAAGATAACCTTCAAAACAGCTATCTTAACTGAGCTCAAGAAGTACCGACTCCCTCACATTGAGTGCCCTTTTAAAGTCCAAACTGCACAAACCTGAGGATCACAGATGATAATCCTCTGGGTAAGTATGAGAAATTATAACAATCAATCCACTAAATGATGCATCTTCCTCAAATGGACAAAGAAATTGGTGAAAGGAATATTGGGGGATTACGTAGATCATTATTCTTTGCACTTGAAGATGACACTGCTGTTAGACTCATTTCCTCTTTGTATGAGTGTGGCTGAAAAGACCAATTAATGAGATAGTTCTTTTCATATCAACTGCATATATAAGCTGTTTGTTATTCATTTAGTATAAGAAAAAGGACAAGGACTCACTGTTCACAATATTTCCAAACTGAAATTTTATATATATATATAAAATCTAAAGATACTATGTGATGCTAATGCCCCCTAGTGCATGACACGAATGCAGGCACAGGTCTAGTGCAGCATTCAGTAGCATTGTTACCAGATGGTGCAGACTGTTCCTTAAACTCTAAAATTCATTAAAGTAAATGACAGAGCCAATTAAAGCAAACGCTAACACCAATGCCTAAAGCTCAATACTGGGTCTCCCTATACTTTACACACTTGCTCTAATAACTTCTATTTCTAAAACTTTCCAGTAGATTCTTCTAATAATTCACCTCCAGTGAAATGGTTAATTAAAAAATGCCTTTCATTAGGATCTGCTTTATGAGATTCTTTCCTTCTAAGTCCAACCTAAATGGCTTGCACATTTTCTCAGATAAACATGCTCAGACTGGTGCTTATCTAGTCTATATGGCTGATAAAAACAGGAAGAGTACTTAAATGCTTAAAGAGTAATTAGTTGATTGCCACTGTGCCGAAAAGCCCATCAATACAGCATTAAAAAGGAGGACCTGACAATGACAAGAATGTTCTCTCCTGCACTAGCCCAATCAACCATTTATACAAGTAAGAATGAGGAAGCAGTGAGTACAATTACCAACCGGACATTCCAGGAACAGAAATCAAAGGTAGGCAATTCTCTCAGTATATGACACAAAAGAGTCTTATGATCCAAAAAGCCCATTCTCATTCTTCTACATTTCTCAGAACTCTTTCTACTTCCCACATAGGATTAGATTCTCTAAACTCAAAAGCACTCAATAGCAATAAGGCTAGTTTAAGCCTTAATATTTGGAGAGCTAATCAAAATTTTCTCCTCTGACCTGAATCAACCTGTTATACTACTAAGTCTTCTCCACAGAAGTTTTCTACTTTGAAAACTAGGAAACTCAGCCTGATATATAAGCAAATGGCCTGGAGCTATGGTTCTCTCTCTCTCTAAGTGTAATAATCCATGAAAAATTACAACTGTATTTGCCAAATTTGAAGTACAAAACTCAATGACCTTATCATATTTGAATATATTTTGGTCTTTCCCTTATGTTTAGGTCAACAGGATTTTATCCACCCACGCTCTTTCCAATTTCCTTCCGGGAATAAAGTAAGCATCGTGACGCCCATCACATGATTTATTTTGTAATTTATGAAATGTAAAGATATCCTTGACTCAAGGTTATAGCCCAAATTTCTGTAGGCAGATTCTTTGTGATTCGAACAACAACAACAAACAACTTTTGTCTAAGAGTTCCTGCTTGTCCATTCTGCAACTTCATGTCTAGCCTCTAAATTCTCGCCATAGTTATCACCTTGGTATCATTAAATATATTTTCTTTTAAGATTTTTATTGGGGAATTGGGGGATAGGAATAGCGCTGGGGAATTGGGGGCAGGGAAACAGACAAGTTGCTGTCGTTTTGTTCTTCAGTCTAGTTGTGGAGGATGTTGCTTCACTGGCCCAAGTTGGCACCATCACTGCACTCTTCCCAGGCAAGGCAGATAAGTCGCCAGCTTCTGGACGGCTGCTCACGGCGGCTGCTGGCCGCTCACGCTGGCTGCTGGCTACAAACAGTAGCCCATGGCAACCCACTGCCACAGGGGCTGCAGCCTTCGCCATCACTGGCAACTCACGACAGCCCAGCTCCAGGTTGAGCTGTTGTTCAGCATCTTAGCTGTAGAGGGCAGTGTCACTGGCCCTCATATGTGGGATCCGAACCGGGGCCCTCTGGCGTCCCAAGCCAGTTCTTAACCACCGTGCCACTCGGCCGGCCCTAAACATGTATTTTTAATATACTCTTATATTCCATAACCAATTTTCAATAATGAAATATAAATCTATTCCAGATAACTAGTGTTACTCCAAATAATACACTTTTGGAATACCTTCTGCTTCTAAGTGAATAAATTTTTACCTGTGGGCCAATCTGAAGTGCTTGATTTTCTGTTGCCCTTTTTCCTGATTCTGTATTGCTCAGAGTAGTCTACCACTTCCCCTCGAGGTTTCCGCCCATCAGGGGAAGGGGTGAAGAATTTGGTAAGGCCATCAATGAGCCCTTTGGTTTTCTTGTTGAACTTCAAGGAGACACTGCTATCTCTGCAGAAGTCCAAGCCATCTATTCGCTCTAAATATCCTTCTTCAGATGATGATGCTGATTGGCTGGAGATAGTGATTTTACGTTTCCGACCCCTTCCAGGGCCAGTTCGAACTTTGCTGAAGGGACTTTTTGATCTAAAGAGTCAAACAGGGAAATGGGTAACTATTAAAAATAAATCTTTATAAGGTTTTTATTTAATATATTGCATAATTAGCAAATAACCTACAGCTTTATAAAAAAATCTGCATTGTTAAGAATAGTCCATAAACTGTAAATATTGTATGATTAAGAATATTATTATTAAAAACATCTTATTTCCAAGAAGCCTAGTTATTTTCTAGTGAAAAGAATCCTAAGCCAGGAGTCAGAAGGCATGTTTGAGTCATAATTCTGCCACTTACTAGCTGTACATCTTGGACAAATCACATTCTCTCTAAACATCAGTGTCTTCATCTGTAAAATGAGAGTTGGACCAGAGAACAAGTAAGACACTTCCAGATATAAAGTCTTATGATCTCTGCACCAACTCAGACTTGTACTTTTACCTTTAAATACAAGGATGGGTTACTCTCTGAAAGTGAGGAATCAAAAGATCATTTTATAAGAATATTAAAGCTTAAGATTTAAAATATCAATTATAATAGTTGGTCTATATAGTTAAATCTGCTATTGTCCATTCATTTCAGTTACATCACCTTTAAGATAGTCCTAAGTGGTGGGTAAACTTTTTGAGAATAAAGAGAGGTTTACAGGCCTAAAGATATTTTACATATCATCAAAAGTGAATTACCTTAGAGATACTAAAAAAAAAAAAAAGATAGAATTAGCTACTGAATCTTGCCCCACCTCCTTCAGACATAGCCCAGTTTCCTAGTCCACAAAAGATAATTATATCCTGATTTCTACTAACAGATGAAAAACTCACATTATTTTACATCAGGACATAAAAATGGCACTTAGCTATGGCCTCAATAGAAGAAGCTATTCAGTGATTTGTACATCTAATAGAAATAAACTACTGAGGCTGATATCAGGTGAAAAATCTGTAAAGTGCTACAATAACATAATGTTTTCTTTCATGCTTTTTATGTAAGGCAATAGTTAAGAGCCAGGCACTGGTGCCAGACTACTTGGGTTTTAATCCCAGCTCAACATTTACTAATAAACTTGTGAAAGTTAATCTCTCTATGCTGTAGTTTCCACCTTTGAAAAATGATAGTAACAGTACCTACTTCATTGGGTTGTTAGGAGCATTAAATGATTTAACACACGTAAAGTACTTAGAACAGTGCCTTGGCACTTCAATGAGGATTCAATAAGTGTCAGCCATTACTATTACATAAAAGTGCCAGTTTCAACAATTGAAATCTTTTCATAAAGCAAACAAGCGAATCCTACACTATAGAGAAGGCCCTATCCTTTTCTCCCCTCACCTTGCCACAAGTACAACTTACACCGTGTTTTGTTTCTTTAACCTGTTTTTTGGACGTCCTATTGGATTAGCATAGCGCCGTTTTATCTGTGCCGCCTTCTTTTGTAGAAGTTTTCGTCCTTTTTTCCTAGGTCGACATATTTGACATATCCACATGCCTATAAAGAAAGAAAAGCACAACAGATATAAACACACTGAAAGAGTTCATATAACTCTAAGTCATGAGTTCTTAACCTCTTTCAGGTCAAGGACTCTCATTTGAAAATGTGATTAAAGCCCCCAAGAAACATAAACATGAAAACATATACACACAAAATTCTACAAACAATTAGAAGAGACTCACAAATATCCTGAAACCCACACATGGTTGCAGTCCACTGATCCTCAGTTAAAAATCCCTGCTCTATACCTAGCACCCCAATATTGGTTTCTAATTACCATTCTACAAAAAAAGAAGCCAGGTTTCCAGAGAGTAATGGCTGATTCCAGGACAGAAGCAGGTAAAATACAAGATAACCTGGAACATCCTGTAATGCCAGAAAATAAAGAAGTGCTCAAAAGATGATGAAGGGATGTCAAAAGGACATAAGAGCCGACTTGAAGGAGTTCCCAATAGTCAAATCTAGGCCAATCTGAGCAAAAACAGAAATAATCATAGCAATGGGTCATAATCCATAGAATAAAATAAATGTGGTGAGTCCATAATTATATAAATAAATAAACAAATAAATAGATGGGAGAAAAGGATAGCTCTCACTTACAAAAAAATTACAACTAATAAATGTAGAAATGATGATGAAAATAGAAAAATCATCATTATGCAAATACCATGTAAAAATTGGTGCATGTAAGAGTCATATATGGATGCTAGAGTTAGTGGGCAAAGCTGTCAAGTTTCTCCACTGTAATCAAGTGATGAAAGTTAACAATACTAGTAATAAGACATACCGGTGTAATATACCCATTTTCATGCACTGACAAGGGCACAACATCACTTCTGTGGTACTCTTGTCAAACTTCATAACCTTAATCTAATCATGAAAAAGCAAGAGACAAGCCCAAATTGAAGGACTTTCTACAAAATAACTGACCAGTACATACTCTTCAAAAGTGTCAAGGTGGAGAAAGACAAAGTCTGACGAATTAAAACCAACAGGAAGAGATTAAGGAACTATGACAACTAAATGTACTCTCAGATTCTGAAATTGGATTCTGGACCAGAAATTCAAATAAGGTATGTAGATTTGTTAATTGTATCATATCAGTGTTAGTTCCTTGATTTCAATAATTGTACTATGGTTTTGTAAGACATTAACTTACATTAGGGAAGCTGCGTAAAGGGTACAATGAGAATGCTCTACTATTTTTACCACTTTTCTAGAAGTCTGAAATTATTTCAAAATAAAATGTTCCCTACTTTAAGCTGCTATAAAACTTTTGTAGGCATTAGATACACAGGAATGAAGTTCTAAGAAAATTTTTCTTATCTTGAAGGATTCTCAGAAAGCCTTCTGCCCAGGTTTCAAGTAAATGGAAAAGATAGGAAAGGGGGTATTTATTCTTCCAATACATATAAATTTAAGACTTTTCAAAAGGTAACAATCAACAAAGTAGTGTAAGAAGGACTTAAGTAATATCCTAAAGTGGAATAACCTGGTCATACCTAAGGTTGAGTCTCTTTCCATCAATAGGAAAACTTTCTCCAAGGACATTAGCAAAAATCCTACAAGCATTTTACCTAAGAAATGTATAAACCACAAAATCAGAGCTGAAAATGGAATCTGTGATAAGACCAAGCAGGGGCACTAACTAGATTTTTTTAAAGCAACTATAAGCATATGATAAGACGGAAGTCCAATCAACAGGCAATTATATCCCAACTAAATACTGTTCAAGGAATAGGGGTTAAAAGAATAGAATGACATTAAACTGTACTGTTATGATTTGGGCACTTATTTGTTTGCACATTATTTTCTAAAAAGTTTTTTTTTTTAAGTTTTGAATAAACCAGACTCTATTAGCTCTAGGCTCCTCAAAAGTGATGAGCAGTGATATAATCAACATTTTTTCTTTCATTTATTCATTCATTCATTCATTCATTCATTCATTCATTCATTCATTTATTTTAGCTGAGCCATCCTGCCACCTGTTGGCAGCTCAGCAGCTGCTCAGCTCAGGCTAGAAATTGAACTGCTGTTGCTCAGAGCTCACACTCTCGAGCGAGCTCTTAACCAACTGAGCTATTCGGCCAGCCCAACATTTCTTCCTTGAAAGAAAGAGATATTTCAAAATATTATAAGGCAAGCATTTTGTCTTCTAGCTATAGGACTGGAAAATATTTATAAAAGAACCACTTCGGGGCCGGCTGAGCGGCTCAGTTGGTTAAGAGCTCGCACAAGAGTACGAGCTCTGAGCAACAGCGATTCGAGTCCCAGCCCCAGCTGAGCTGCCGCTGAGCTGCCAAAAGGTGGCAGGATGGCTCAGCTAAAAATAAATAAATAAATAAAAGAACCACTTCACCCTACATAGATACTTAAATATGGAAAATAATAATAAATCCATAGCACATAAGAATGTTAGGACACCTAAACAGAAAGACTGTCCCCACCTTTTAAGGTTACAGCTCTCTTCCTACTTATACAACCCCAAATAAAAGATGCAAATTACTCTTTCATTTTAACAAAGTAGATAAAAAGTGCTTTCACTAACATACCCCTTTATATCGCCAGTGTGATTTCAGAAAGTATTTCTCACCTTTTGGCATCCGGGTGAGTGGTGGGTCACAACACTCCATGTGAAAACCTCGGTCACAGGAATCACAAAACAGCATGTTATCCTAAAAAGGAGAAAGGACAGTTCTGCTTAATTTTATGAAACAGAAACATATCGGACCACGACTTCATAAAACCTAGGAAGTTTCAACGATCTCATAAAGGAGATGTCAAGTTATTGTAACAGTAAGTTTCCTCAATTTGTAATTGAGTAAATGGACAGTCTGAATTAGCAAAAAGTTCTGCTTCATCCAATCTTTAATAAAGAACTAGTTTCATTACTTTCAAATTTATCCAGTGACTAGATATAAGCTAACTTTAGTCTGTTTTAATAATTTAAAAAGGATGATCTGTAAATAACATACTAACTGACCATTCCTAAATGAATGTCTCTCCATACTACTCAAATTTTGGAGTTTCTTTAAAATAGCTTAGTCTCTGCAAATTCAAATTAAGGTGCTATAGAACTACCTAGAAATAATCCAAGTCTCAATGAGCTGGTATACTAAACTATTAATATGTACCTTAAAGAGGCTACTGTTCTAAATTCTACTGAACCAAATGACTGAAAATTGACAAACCATACATAGAGGGAAATGCCACTTGTACATTTGAATTCCAAGTGAAATATTCATAGTGGAAGGAAGATACTCACTGCATTTTTGCCTTGATCTCGACAGGAGCTGCAAGTTTTACACTCGATGCATTGCCACCGTAAAGCCTTCACTCTAACCGTTAGTTCTGGGGAAAACTTTAAACAGGATGGATGACCTATTAAGAGGGAAAATTCAGAAATGAAACAATCAAGAATCATTCTGTAATTGTATTAAAGGAATAATGTAGAAAAAGGGAATTATCTTAAAACATGTATTAAAGTAAACAAGATACTCCTGAAGGCTTGCCATACACGTTTCATCAAGACTGGTACTTCAATTCAGTTTTATTAATGCTAAATAGAATTTAGTATACACCCCCACAAATTTGGCTGTTAAAAAACTTGACAAACTCCAAACTTTTACTAAGACTGCATTAAACCATAATGTGCGTACACATGCTTGTGTGTATATGAATACATACTATGCTCAGGCCATTTCTAGAAGAATACTCAAAAATTGTTTACAATTGTTAACATCCTAGGACATGGACCTATAAACATTTTGAAGGAGAAAGATTTTACATTTCACATTATACCCTTCTGTGCTCTCAATTCTTTAAACAGTAATATGTGTTACCTATATAACCAAAAAAAATAGACTAAAAATCTGCTAATTTAAAGTGAGTTATTTGCTCATGGCTTAAGGCACTCAAGCTAAAACTAAAATTTAAGCAATATTTCTGTTGTGATCAGAATTAGCAGTAACAGAAAAAAATTGTTTCCTTTTTCAACAGTTAGTATCAGTTTGATTCTCAAAAATTTAGAGTAGTCAATTTGCCCTCAACTCTTCTGAAAAGATTTGTCCCTTTCCTCTAAAATTCAGTTATGTGTCTTTTTCTTTGATGAGAGAATGGGCTGGTTCAATTATTTTCTCTCCTCTCTTTCTTATTCCTAAATAATTATCTTTTATGAGATGGTAAGAAATGTATCATCAAAATATCACTAACATTAAAGAAAAACGGGAGAAGAGGTATAAAAATCTCACATAATCTTGTCATCCTAGAATAACCATTTTCATGTTCTACTTTTCCTTTTTTAAACTAGCTAAAAGTGGGGCGGCCAGTTAGCTCAGGTGGTTAGATCACAGGCTCATGGCACCAAGGTTGCTGGTTCGATTCCCACATGGGCTGGGGAGCTGTGCACTCCACAACTAGATTGAAGACAACTACTTGACTTGGAGCTGATGGGTCCTGGAAAAACACACTGTTCCCCAATAAACTTTCTTAAAAAAAAAAAAAACTAGTTGAAAGGTCTGGCATGGTCTTAACTATAGGGTATATACAGTTTTGTTTTGCTTTTCTTCATAATTTTAATCAATAAACTCTATATTTCTATTTCTTAAACTGATTATATTCCACCGAGTCAATACAATATAACCTACCTGACCATTTCCTTATTGTTAAATACTTAGACTAAAATAAATTATTTCATGTTTATAGATTCTTTCTTTCTTTTAAAGTAATTCCTTATGATAAATTCCTTTGTTGGTGAGTGAAACGAAATAAACATTTTTATAGCTTAAGAGGTAGATGTGCACTGTCAAAACAGGTTCCAAGCCCTATGAGATATCCAGTGCCACAAGCAAAGTACAAATATTTTACCACAATTTCATCAGTTCTAGGTTTGGGCTCTCTTATCTTTGAAGTTTTATTATTATAACAACTATGAAGTGACACTTCACTGCTGCTTTAGCATGCATTCCTATTATTAGTGGGGAAGATATTTTTTTATATGCTCAACTACTAACTTTCTCTTATATAAACTGCCTGTTCATGGGCTCTGACCCTTTGATTTTATGCTTAGAAATGTGAACATGCTCTTTATACTTTAAAGCTTTTGAGCCATTGTCATATTTAATGTAATGATTTCCCCCAAACAATTCTTACACTTTGGGGTGGGGGGGTGGTAGTTTAGTTCTCAATTTGGAAAATAAAAAATTTCAAATATTTGACTATGTCCATCTTTTCTTTCTTGGTAATTGTGATAGCCAGGCTCCAAGCTGCCCTCCAATCATTCTTGCCTCCCGGTAAGACTACCAATTCACAGGCTTGTGTAGTTCACTCCCACACTGTATATGGCTGGATCTGTGTAACCAATAGGGTACTACTGAAATGACTGTGACTCCTAAGGCTAGGTTATAAAAGGTATTACAGATTCCACTTTGCTCTCTCTCAGAGACCTGCTTGGGAGAACCCAGCTGCCATGTTGTGGACACACATACAGCCCTATGAAGAGGTCCACATGGCAAAGAACTGAGACCTCATGTCAATTGGCAGCATTAATTTGCCAGTTAAGTGATTCATCCGGAAGCCTTCACATAACTGAAGCACCAGATGAAATCTTGACTGCAATCTCATGAAAGAAATCAAGTCAAAACCACCCAGGTAAGCCACTCCCAAATTCCTGACCCATAGAAATAAAAAATGTTTGTTGTTGCTTTTAGCTGCTAAGTTTCAAAGTAAGTTTTTTCTACAGCAATAGATAACTAATAGTTACTTATTCTACTAGTTCTATAGAAGTTCCCTCTATGGTAAGTCTTCACATTGCATTCTTCCCTATCTTACAGAAATTCAGAGATAACCTCAAATACGTGTATAATGCTTCTTAGAAAGCAGGCCTGTGACACAACCCTCCCCTTAGCCCCATGTCCTTCCCACCTCACCTAGAGCAGATTCATTTTTACCTGCTTTATATATTTGGGTTCCCGTAAGATTTCTCAAGGGTTCCATTACAAAAATAGTTTGGCAGTCAATGCATTGTATGACATGGCACTATATTTTAATTTTATCTTTTATGGTTTATATTTAACTGTGAAATCCATCCATAGTTCATTATGGTTTGTGATAGTATGATGGAGATGGTCACCTACTACACAAGATTTCTTCCCACCTTCTTCTAATGCATTCTATACATAAAATCTGAAAAGCTAAAAACTATACCTCCTGGATTCCTTTGAAGCTAGGCTCTAGATATGAGTAAAGTTCTAACAACTTGATATGTTTGAGTGATTTTTGAAAGGCAGAAATGAAGCAAAGACCATCTTCCTCCTTGTATTGACTGTTTTTGTTTATTTGTTTGTTTGTTTTCTGGGCAGGTGAAAGGGAGGACGATGACACTGTGTTTTTCCAGGACCCATCAGCTCCAAGTCAAGTAGTTGTTTCAATCTAGTTGCAGAGGGCACAACTCAGTGGCCTATGTGGGGATCAAACAGACAACCTTGGTGTTATGAGCACTGTGCTCTAACCACCTGAGCTAACTGGCCACCCCTTGACTGCATTTTAATGAGAAACAAAGTCATGAAAATGACTTTCCATTCTTCACCTTCATGGCTACCCAGAAGCAGTTGTGATGATGTCCAAATTCAGCATTTCAGTATCCCACTACAGAACTCAATAGGTCCACAGTAGCCTCCCACTCCCGCCTCTTCCAGATGGAGGCAGATGGAGTGACTCCCTGGTGGGTCAGTTCTGCAGTGTCCCAGGAATTAGTCCTTAAAGCACTGCCTAGAGTTTGCCTCTTTAGCTCTTCCAACAATTTCACAAATACATGATTGTAATACTAAACTCCTTTCCTCTTGAAGTATCTGGCATATTTTCTGATTTCTGGAATATATCTTGATTGTTACTGATATAAAACACTGAAAATTAAGCCAATGATCAAAGATAATGCAGGTTTGCTAACACTTTCTTGCAAAGCCTTGTAAGTTGTTAAAATGTAGACCAAGACTATCTCTGGAATTGACAAACTGGGAGGCTCTTTGCAAAATCTTTCTTAGAGCTCAGAATTTCACACAGCTCACTAAATTGCAGTGTCAACACTCTATTTCCCAATGTGACATATGTAAGTTTCTATCAAGAACAGAACCATACTGGTTCTATTCATAAAGCTTAAGGCATAAACCAAGAAAGATAAGTAGTGATTATTAAAGAAACCAGCAATAACTTCAAACTGATTGCTGTGATTTGAACAATGTTTAATAATGAAATATAAAGATCAACAGGAAAAAATAAGTCTATGTAAAACTTCTTATTAAAAAAACCTAAGACCTGGTTTGAATTAAGTGAATAAAACATTTCAATTATACATTTAAATCCCTCCCTTGTCTAGGAGCTCATCTAAGTTACCTAAAACCAGAATCAAATTGAAATATTACTTTCATAAGGATCAAGAATACAAACTCAGTTAAACATACTTCCCTCTTGCCTGATAGCACATGTTAGATAAAATAGAGGGGGGTCACATACCACTGTTTCCACAGTCGGCACAGGAGATGAGTTCCTCTGGCTTCTTTTCTCGATTTTGTTCTTTTGTACCAAGACAGAAACTACAGATGGGGATTGGTTCAGCAACCGGCTGTAAAGAAAAACACAGTTCACTCAGGCACTGGTACTATTTTTTAGTAGTAATATAAAGACATTAAAATTAGCTTTAAATTCCTACAAAAGTTATATGTAACTTTAGAAGAATTGCATCACTCTCCTAAATTTCCAGCTAAGTAGGTGAGTTTTTACAAACTGGTCCTTGTAGTGCCAACCTAGGTCCAAAAAAAATCATATCCCAATCAAGTTGGTCACTTTGAAAATAAATGATACAATATGGATTAAACAAAGCAAATCTTTCACCTAAGATTGAAAAAATTCACTGAATTAAGTGCAAGAAATCACAGTATCAACTCTTGAAAATGATCTATAATCCAGGCCATGAGTAATGAATGAGGGTCTGTTTCAAGGCACTGACAAAAAGAATGGAAAAGAGAGAGAAGAGATATTTAAAAGACAGAACTGGTAGAATCCAATGGCTAACTGATTTGGGCTGGGGAGCACAGTAAGGAAGATGGAAGGCTTAGACACAATTAAAGAAGTGAAAAGGCAAGCCACAGAATAAACGACATTAACAACATGTTTAACTAACAAATGGCTCATATGCGAATATTTCAAGAACCCTCACATATCAGTAAGGAAAAGACAGACAACTCAGTAGAAAAGTAGGCAGAAGATGTCAATTGATAATTCACAAGAGAAAAAAACATGAATAATATATAAGTGGCCAATAAACATTAGGAAAGATGCTCAACCTCATTAGCCATCAAGAAGTAGATCTTTAAGAGTGGTTAAAATTATGAAGACTAGCAATAGTAAGTGTGGATAAGAAAGTTGGAACAACAGGAACTCTCTTAGATGGCTAACAGGAATTTAAATTGAAATAAACCACTCTGAAGACTATTTGACATTATCTACTAAAATTAAACATATGCATACCATACGATCCAGCTATATGGATCTTCCACTCCATATAGGACTTCCACTCCTAGCTATATACCCAAATGAAGTTCAAATACACATAAACAATAAAAAACACACCAAAACGATCACAGTAGCATTATTCATAGTAAAAGTTACTCAAAAATTTCCCAAATAACTAGCAATGGTTGCACAGATAAAATGTGCTATATCCATACAGTAGACTACTAAACAGTAATGAAAATAAATTACAGTCAACAACATGGATGTGCATCCAAACAACTGAATGAAAGAACAGGCACAAAATAACGTACACTGTATCATTTTCTTTATGTAAAATTCAAAAATTTCTATATATTGTTATAAGTCAGGATAGTGGTTACCTTTAGGGAGAAAGGAAGAGGTATTGAATTGGAAAGGGGCTTCTGAGGTACTGGTAACGTTCTTTTTGTTGACCTGGATGGTGGTTTCATAGATTTTAATTATGTAATAATGAAGGTATAGACTTACAATCTGTGTACTTTTCTGAATGCATATTTTAATTTGAAAGTTAAATTTAAATTAATGAGCATCTATGGAGTAGGACTGTGGTACCTTTGGAACATTCTGCAAGATGATTTGGACATTGAGTTTGGAACTTAGGAGAGAATAGGTTGGAGATGGATTTTAAAGACATCAACATGCAGGTAATAATTGATGGCACCCAGTTAAAAGGTGGAATGGGTAGAATATGGTAGAGAATTAAGGCGAGGGGAGTGGGAAAATGAGATGAAGTCTGAGATAGAAGAATACCAACATTTAGAAGCATCAAAGGGAAAAAAAGAACTAGAAAAGACCATGCCTGAGAGAAAACAGAACCAAGAGAAGTGATAACACGAATTTCAAGAAGCAGGGAGCAATCAACCATCAATGTTGGAAGATAAAGTTATCAGTGGATTCTACAACTGAGAAATAGTTGGAGACCTCACTAAAAAAGCACCATTTTCAGTGACAGAATAAGAACTAAAGTCACAGGAACCAACAAACTGCCATGAAGGGACAGACAGCAGACAGGAGATAGCCAAAAAGAAACGGAAAGAGTTTTCACATGTTTGAGGTATTTAAAATGAGAAACTAAAACCTATTTAAATACGGAAGAGAAGATACACATGGTCAAAGATTCATAAAACAAGAAATAACAGGAACATATTATGTAGTAAGGTTTAGAGCTGCACTGTTCAATATGGTAGGCACTATAACATGTGGCTAATTAAATTTAAAATAAGAGTAAGTTAAATTAATTCCCCAGTCACACAGGTAATGATTTAGACAAACTGGCTGCCTGGTTACTTGGAGCTGTGCAGACAGTCAGTTTTAACTCAATTATTCTGATACTTATCAAATGACCATAGTCTTAGACCTTGCCCACTCATTACACAAAACAAGTTTCTGATTATCCCCAGTAATTACAACTTTACTTAAGTTTTAACAGTACTAATATTTACAGTGTGAATATAAGACAGGCTGAAAAGAAACTTTTTAAAGTCAAATAAAGACACTGGTACAAACAGACTCAAATTATATAGAAACAGTTAGTTTTCGGTAACACATGGCAGTTCAGCCATATTTCCTTAACCTAAACACTTCACATTGAAGATGTTTATTCTTTGACATCACAGGACCAAACATAAAAATGATAAATTTTTCAGCTACCAAAACAATATTGAATCCATAGAAAAATACTATTACTGAAAATTACCATAATTTTTTTTAACTACTTGATCATTTCAGGGTTTTAAAGTGCAATTTGGGACAGAGTAATAGTATTTTGAGGATTAGTCATTTTAGTTGATGAGCTACAAACAAAAAAGTGGTTTAAATAAATCGTCTAGGTTACAACATGATCTATGAGGGCTTTCATTGTTGATCAACTAGCACTGTTAATCAGTAATTGTGTGATTTTAGAATATGGCTAACTATACTGTTAAGAGCATAAAACATTACAATTCCAGGTCATTCTCATTCCCAAAATATTAATGAGCATGAAAATCAGCGAGAAGGGCTAAGACTACATTGGGTTCACTGTAAGATTCGAATCTGAAAAGTACTGAGGTGGTTTTAGGACAGTGAAGAGATATTCATAACATTTTCCCAGTAAAACTTTACAAACTGATTTCATTATCTTGTATCAAAAAGATAAAGTGAGAACAATTATTAATACAATGAAGAGGGTAAATGAGGTCAAATACAAGGTGATGGAAGGAGAACTGACTCCGGGTGGTAAACACACAATGTGATATATAGTTGATGTATTATATTATGGAATTGCACACTTGAAATCTATGTAATTTTACTAACCTTTGTCACCCCAATAAATTTTAATTAAAAAAAAATCTGTGTAGATAAGCAATATGCCATATAATCACTGTTCCTACACCTGTCCAAGCTTAGTCCTTATCTTACTGTTCTCATATCGATACAAAGTAAATCTGTTCTACAGCTAATAAAACAAACCAAAAAAAACTTTGTAGCAAATGACTTTACACACCATTAAACATAGCAGACAGAGTGAACCTGTTAAATCAGAGCATGTCACTGGGCTGCCTCAAACCCTCCATCCAGTCCAATGATTTCCCTCTCAGACTAAATGCCTAATGACTACAAGGCCCTATGTGATCTGCACCCCCATATACACACACAATTACCTCTACGACTTGGTCTCTGCTGAGCTCGCTCTCTCTCTCTCTCTCTCTCTCTCTCTCTCTCTCTCTCTGTCTTACATCTATCTACTCCAGCTTCTCTGCTTGCATTTTCTTTACAAGTCAGATGTTCCCATCAAAGCATATTCACATTTGCTTCTCCTCCTATCTGTAATGTTCTTCCCTAGATCCCTCAGATCTCTACTCAAGTCACCTTCTCAGTCAGCCTTCCTTTGACCATTCCATCTAACATTTCAAAACAACTCACCATCCACAACAATTCATATCCCCCTTCCTTGCTTTATCTTTTCCCCGAATCCTTTTCATGTAATTAACATATTGTGTGTATCTTATTATTTGTCCCCCACTAAATGTAAACTCTATGAACATTCTGATCTATCTGTTCAGGACTGTATTCCTAGTACTAAGAATAGTGTCTCGCATATAGTATGCATTCAGTAAGTGTTGTTCAGTACATTAATTAAATCACCCTGTATAACTACAAATAATAAGAAACATAGTTATCTTTGAGTTGTTCTCAGATATAAGCCTCATAAAGGTATGAGCAGCTCAATAATAATTGTAGTATATAAATGCTCTGCTATTTACAAAGTAATCTCACAAGTACCTTCATGGTCTCAATAACTAAGTAAGAGTTCTGCCACAGTAACCCATTTCCATTCAATTTCCCAAAAGTAGGGGGAGATTTGTGGCAGGAGGTACTCAGATTCTATCTTGTTGCCTTAAGCACCATGTTGAGATCTCCATTATAATCACCAGATGGCAGCATTGAGGCAAATCCATAGTAGATGCTCTAATAGCAAAGAGTTGAGTTAGCATTCTGAGTTGAGCTTTTGGAAATAATTTTTAAAAACAAGAATAGTAAAAGTTTTGCCCAGTGATTTCTACTATGTGAGGTTTATACCATGGAAGAAAAAAATTTTTAGACACAATCATTTAGAATATCTTAAATGATATTTTCTAGATATCCAGATACATCATCTGAGACAGCCCCATCTTGAAGTACAATTTTCATTTTTCCCCAAGACTTGCCTTTAATTTTTTAAAGCCAATACACACTTGTCTCCATTTTCTAATATCTTCTGAGGAACTCAAATCCACCTTGATGCTGCCTATGTTCTTAAACACCAACATAAAGGATAGTCAAAAATCTGTTTTGTTTATGTAATTATTTCTAGTTACTTCACAACTGAACTGAATGATAAATTCTAGAATTTGTGACCACCAAAATTTTCAAGGAAAAAAACTGCTCCTATAAAACTTAGACTTATGACTTCAGGAACCTGTAAGAGATCATTTCGTAAGCTATCCGGCAATAAAGATCTGTAATTCTTAAAAGCTACAAGTTTTCTCAAGTTTTATGGTCACTGAAAATTACTGAGACAAGTTAGCATAGCCAATATTAAGAGTATGAAAGAAGTATGTAATACATATGACTCCCTATAATACGCAAATATGCACTAAGCAATAAAAAATTATCACATCATATTTTTCTTTAGGCTTAAATATAAGATATCTATAAAGCATTATAAAAACATTTAAAAACAGGTTCAACTATAATTACTGCAACTAATTTTTTAAAAAATCAAGTGGTATACCACAAAAGAACAAATATTAGGGCCGGCCGAGTGGCTCAGTTGGTTAAGAGCTCGCTCAAGAGTTTGAGCTCTGAGCAACAGCGGTTCGAGTCCAGCCTGAGCTGAGCAGCCG
>NW_017731481.1:1754424-1806730 GCF_001890085.2 Hipposideros armiger
TGGGAAGAGCGCAATGATGGTGCCAACTTGGGCCAGTGAAGCAGCGTCCTCCACAACTAGACTGAAGAACAAAAGGACAGCAACTTGTTGATCCCCTTCCCCCAATACCCCAATAAAAATCTTAAAAAAAAAAAAAGCAATGCTCACATTTTCAAAGCACTTATACATGTCAGTAAACACAAAATAAGTAGAAAACAATTAAATACTATTATATTATCTACTTACACACCAAAAAAATTCAAAAGTAAGCCTTCTGAGAGAATATTTGCACAATTAGGTTATTTCCAGTATTATAAGGGAAACAACTGGCACATAGAGTTCACTTAGGAAACTAATACTTTGTTGGAAGGTCTTTGTACTTTGTTGAGAAAGCTGAACAAAATACATCGTTCTCTTCCAGTCAGGCAAGTCCTCGTCTCAGTTTTACCCAGTTCTTCATTCCTTCACTACTAATTGCCTTGGGTGAACTCATGCTCCTCTCAAATCTTAACAGTTTAGAATTCAATTTTTCCTTCATCATTTCCAGAAAGAGACCTAGAGAAGCAGATATATCACCCTAGACCTCTGAATTCACCTCATGTGTTTTACACACAGTATGTACTAAATAAAGACTTACTGAAATTAAAATACAACAAAATCATGCTTAGCTCCAAATAGGTTTATCAGTTACTGACTCAAAGCCTCTCCAAGATTCAATAATCTTCGGGGAAGCTGTACTTGGGTAGGAAATAATCTCTTTAAATTCTTCAGCACTCTATATATTATCAAGCACTCTAGGCCTCCTTACTAAACATATATTTAGAATAATTTTTTTCCTCAAAAGTATACAGTTGCAAAAAATATATAAAAAAAACTTGAATGGTCTGAAAAGAGTCAATTTTCCATTATTTATAGTCTACAATAAGGTAACCTTGTATAATTTTAATCAGTTTCAATACAACACATTAGCCATTACAATGTCTTAATAAGGATACTAAATTGAATTCATTTTTATTATGATGAGTTCATTTAATGACTTCTACAATTAGATACAATAACAAGATTATTGGTGAAAGTTAATGGGATAATTAGATCAGTAATGATCAATTTCAATTTACATTTTTACTATGTATACGGATTACTGTAAATTTAGATGGGAAAGCAATCATGTGTCAAGATAACAATGTTCTGTCCTAATCAGAGGTGACATAAAAAATGACAGTATGCTTATTTGCTGAATTTAAATTTTACTCTAAGAAACTATAAAGTTACTTTCTTTCACATATTCATCAGCTATTTGAAAGTTCCGCTTTCTATTTGTCAGTGATATATCATTCTCCTCATTCATCCAAATATGATATCGCCAAAGTATTACTGTCTCTCTTTTCCTTTGTGGTCCTTTCTTTTCTATTTCAGTTTCTTTTATATACCTATGGCTCTCCCCTAAATCAGAGTCATGTCACCATAGGTAATCATCTATATGGACTGACTCCCTCTAGTCTGGTTTTTTCCTACACATTGCTATCAGATTAATACCCTAAAATACTATGTTTTACCCAGTTATTTGCCTGACTCAAAACTTAGACAACATATACCAACTGCAAACTACTATAGGCTGTTATTAAATTCCCTCCACAATATACCAAACTACTTTTCTCACACTATCTTCCTCTACTCCCTATCTACTCATTTGTCTTCAGAGAGCATAATTTATGCTCTTTCTCCTGTTCCTCAAAATCCTTTGTATCCTTGTCTTTAAGAATCAATCAGTTCAGTAGGGATTAGAGACAGACTGGGTTGCCACTTATGGCAACACTTTGGCCAAGTTACTTAACTTCTTTGGTTTAAAATGGTACAACATACCTACCTTTCAAGTTATTGTGAAGAGTAAATGGGATCAAGTTATAGGACTGTAACTCAAACATAAGAAGAACCTATAGGGCCGGCCGAGTGGCGCGTTAACGGTTAAGAGCTGGCTTGGGACGCCAGAGGCCCTGGTTCAGATCCCACATATGAGGGCCAGTGACACTGCCCTCCACAGCTAAGATGCTGAACAACAGCTCAACCTGGAGCTGGGCTGCCGTGAGTCACAGGTGATGGTGTAGGCTGCAGCCCCTGCTGCAGTGGGTTGCCATGGGCTACCGTGTGTAACCAGCAGCCGCTGTGAGCGGCCATCCAGAAGCCGGCAACTGATCTGCCTTGCCTGGAAAGAGCGCAATGATGGTGCCAACTTGGGCCAGTGAAGCAACATTCTCCACAACTAGACTGAAGAACAAAAGGACAGCAACTTGTCTGTTCCCCTTCCCCAATTCTCCAATAAAAAAATCTTTAAAAAAAACATAAATGCTGATTTTCTATATTGCTTTTCAAAACAAACCTTCAAAGCTTATCTTTGTTAAGTGAGTGACTGCCACTTTTCAAGTCAAAGTAAGTTTTTGTTTTGTTTTTTTGTTTTATCATCCCAAAAAAGGCAAGGTGATTAAAATTTTCTGTGTACTAACAGATTTTCTATATGTTATTTATTTACATGATTGCATTAAGGTTTTTAAAAGTCTTTTTGTACACACATATTTACCACACTGCACATTACCTACTTTTAAAAAATTCTTTAGTGGTACTTGAGTACAAGAGCATTAGCAAAAGAATATTTTGTATACTAAAAATATATAAAAATGATGGTTTAGAAAGACCAAGATGTTCAACAAGACTTTCATGTTCATTACATTTTTAAGAGATTACAATTGTGGACATTATTCTGGCCAAACTAAGGTCTAAAATAAGTAATACCTGAACAAATTAGCAAATAGCATCATTTTCCTCAAAACCTACCAAAAATAATAACTAATATATGTATGATAAGACGTGCATTGTTCTGTTACTAGCAGAATCATGATGTTTGGAACTGGAAGGGATCTTTAAAAATCATTATATACTCACTACCAAAAATAAAAATCATCGTCAAAGGCTATACACATGACTAGTAAAGTGATTCAAGTTATTCAAAGTCAGGTAGATATTCTGACTCCAAGTCCAATACTCTAAACTGCTTCGACTCAGTCAATTAAACAAACTATAGATAAGTTAATTTTTTGAAAGAAAAAAATACTTTACAGATGGAAGATGTTGAGTTTCCATTGTTGGTAAATAGTGATATTATTTACTAATAATATGATGTGGCAGGATTTAAACTTACATATGTAAAACTGAAACCACAGTTCCTTCTGCCTTCTTCAAACAGTAGCATTATTCATACCAATAAGAACTCAATCTTTTATCCCCATTTCCCACTCTCCGAGAATGATTAGGAGAGGGGAAAAAACAAAAATATAGAAGCCACAACAGGATCCTAAATGTAACTAAGGGGCAATGAGATCTTTTATGTTAGCACAGTCCATTAGTAACTTTGTAAACGAGCCCAAGAAACAGAGAGCGGGTATTGTGAGAGGGTCAAGAAATGTGGAAGGCTGGAATGTGGAGAGAGGTGGCCAGTGACAAATTCCTAGAGGTAGGGTGGTCAAAGGACTTTTTAAAATTGTATAACACTGAGTTCTAAATTGTTTCTATGCTACAACAAAAATCTTGAAATTTGCAGTCCACGTGAAAAACAGAGGCGAGCAATATTTCAGTAATAAAAAAAGGGGGTTAAGTTTATTTTTGTACAGAGCAGAATGTAGAGAACCCATCCAAAGAGCTAAAGCAAAAAGTAACATGGAGGCCTCAGGAACCTAGTCAGAAGCACCATAGTAATGCAAGTCCCTGAGCATCTAGAAATCCTGAAAGAATGAAATTTCCCCCACAAGGAATAAGGAGCTTGTCCAAAGACAAGGCTCAGTTGTCATCCGCATTTGGCTGCAGTGGGAAATGCTTTGCTACCTACAAAACATCCTGAAGTTCTAGGACTTCCAGAAGTATACTTTTACATCTTTGTTGGCTTCATGCTTTTAGTTTTGAAAGAAAAGCTTTACTGTTTATCCTAATTATAAAATCATGATATTCTCATTTTAAAAATCAGATAATAAAGGAAAAAAGAGTAAAATTCTCTCCCAATCTTCCTCTTCCTCCCCTATAATACCTAACATTTACTAAGCATGCAAAGCACTTATATGCTTTAAAGTATTAACACTTTTAGACCTAACAACCGCCCTAGGTATATTATCGCCATATTCCAGATGAGAAAACTAATTTACTCAAGGTCATAAAAAGTGGCAGAACCCAGAAACAAACTCCAGGCAGTCTGGCTCCAGAGCTTATACTCTTCAACCTGCCATTGTGCTATCTCCTTTCATGTAAATTGTTCTCATCTTTTCCTATATATACATATTCACACACGCACACGCGCGCGCGCACGCACGCACGCACACGCACACACACGCGCGCGCACACACGCACACACACACACACACACAAGTTCCTTCTATGACAGTGTATAATCTTTTGTTAAATTTATTTCCACATCAATAAATCCAAATCAACATCTTTCCAATGACTATATAACATTCCAATGCATGTTGTAAGATAATTTAACCAACCCCTTATTAATGAACATTTAATACTTCTAATTTTTTATTATATTCAACACTATAATCAAACATCCTTGTATATACATCTTTGCTAACTTTTTGGATTATTTCCTTAGAATATATTTCTTGAACTGGAATTGCTGGGTCAAAAAGTGTGCACATTTCTGATTTTTGATACATGCTGCCAAACTGAATTTTAGTGATGCTGTGCTCCTGCCAGTAATACGTGCCAGCTATGAAGCTTGTTGTCTCACCCTTTGTGATTCTGGGCTCAGAATGCACATTTCATTTCTCCTCTGTCAGCTGCCTTCCCATTAGGCTCCACCAATAGGGAACACTAGAGGAAGCCAAGAAGGTAAAAGATGACAAAAGAATGGACTTGCTCCTTCTAGTCTGTTTTCTGTTCCTGCTAGTGTCATCCGAGCACTGGTCCTTTTCCCCAGCAGCAACAGTCGTTTGTAGTCATCAGCTTCTTCCAGCTCCCTCAGAAGCAGCAGAAGCAGCAGCAGCAGCAGCAGCAGCAGGGCCACGTACCCTCTTGTGAGGTCTGCATCCCAACTTTGTGGGGCCCCTCTCCAAGCTTTTAAAAGCAACCAGGCAGTAAGCCTAGTGGTCTGAACTCCAGCTCATTGGGGCCACTCCTCCATTTTTCTAGGTTCTAATAATCCAAATCTCTTTCCTTTGTTCCCCCAGCCCTCAAGGTGTAGCTGCTTAAAGAATGTATTACCTCTGTGTCACTTCAGTGTTCCCATATTGCTCTTTAGTTCTCTAACATCTGCTCTATCAATTCCCTATACTGCATTCTCTCGTGGTGTCTGGTTTTCCTGACGGTATCTTGACTGATATGTTATCTAATAGCTTAATGACTTGGCATATCCATCTATCCTCAAGTCAGTGTTATGGGCTGAACTGTGTCCCCCCAAAATTCCTATGTTGAAGCCTTAACCCTCATTGTGACTTAGTTGGAGATAGGGTTTTTAAGGAGTAATTAAGGTTAAGTGAGGTCACGAGGATGCAGCACTAATCACATAGATCTGGTGCACTGTAAGAGGAGGAAGGCACATCAGGGGTGTGGGTGCCCAAAGGACAGATCACTTGAGACAGCAAAAAGGTGGCCACGTGCAAAACGAGGAGAGAGGCCTCAGAGAAACAAACCTTGATGGCACCTTGATCTTGGACTTCCAGCCTCCAGAAATGTGAGAAAGGAAATTTCATTTTTTTAATCTACCCAGTCTATGAAATTCTCTTATGAGAGCCCTCCCTTGCTAACTAACGCAGGCAGCTACTGAAATCACCTCACACTAGTCTAGTCGTCTTCAGTGTTTTCTCTACACACTATTATCCACACTATCTATTATGTATAAGGGCATTGAGTAAGATGCTAGAGAAACAAGATGTTACAAAACAGTTCCCTGCTGCTAGGTCTTACAATCTAGTTGTAAAAATAGTACATATGCATTAAAAATACATTACAATACACGGTAGCAGATGATAAGGAACAAATGAATGAAAGTACTATAGTAACAGGTGCCCAAATGAACCTATTAAAAATATTGCTTTCCTAGGGCCGGACGAGTGGCTCAGCTGGTTAAGAGCTCACTTGGGAGCACCAGCTCTAAGCAGCAGGGCTGCGGTTCGGATCCCACATTGAGGGCCACTGACGCTGGTCCTCTACAGCTAAGATGATGAACAACAGCTCAACCTGGAGCTGGGCTGCTGTGAGTCACTGGCGACAGTGTAGGCTGCAGCAGGGCTGTAGTGGGCTACAGTGAGCTACGTGAGTGGCTGGTAGCCGGTGTGAGCTACCAGGAGCCGTGTGAGCAGCCGACCAATGACCGGCAACCGATTGTCTCATCCGGGAAGAGCACAATGATCATACCAACATGGGCCAGTGAAACGACGTCCTCCACAACTAGACTGAAGAACAAAAACAGCAATTTGTCTACATGTCTGTTCCCCTTCCCCGATTCCCCAACGCTGTTACCCGCCCCCCAATTCTCCAACAAAATCTTTACCAAAAAATATATATATTGCTTTCCTAAATGATAAAAAGTCTAAACGGTTTTTTCTTTTTTTAAAGTAGGGCATTTTATTTTTATAGAAAGCTTTAACTAATAGCCAAAACCTTTTTTTTTTGGACAAAGATTAAGCAGTCTCACCAAACTGTGCGAAAGAATAAAAGCTAATTTTTTTTTCTAAAAATTACCAATGCATTTTATAGTCTAGATAGTTAACTTTATTAGCAGTATTAAAAATAAAAACCCCAGGGGCCGGCCTAGTGGCGCTATGGTTAAGAACTGGCTTCGGATGCCAGAGGGCCCCGGTTCGGATCCCACATATGAGGGCCAGTGACACTGCCCTCTACAGCTAAGATGCTGAACAACAGCTCGACCTGGAGCTGGGCTGCCATGAGTCGCCGGCGACGGCGTAGGCTGCAGCCCCTGTGGCAGTGGGTTGCAGTGGGTTGCCATGGGCTACCGTATGTAGCCAGCAGCCAGCGTGAGCGGCCAGCAGCCGCAGTGAGCGGCCGTCCAGAAGCCGGCAACTGATCTGCCTCGCCCAGGAAGAGCGCAATGATGGTGCCAACTTGGGCCAGTGAAGCAACGTCCTCCACAACTAGACTGAAGAACAAAATGACAGCAACTTGTCTGTCCCCCTTCCCCCAATTCCCCAGCACTGTTCCCATCCCCCCCAATTCCCCAATAAAAATCTTTTTAAAAAAAAATCAATACTTCTCTAAGCTGTCTTCAAAGTTCATTAAAAAAAAAAAATCTCTCTTCCTGAAGAACAGAAGGATTTTTTTAAAGTAATGTAATAATTTCAGTTAGTTATGAGAACCTTATCTTCTCTACACTACCTTAATATTGCCCAGAAACACACATGTGCACATGCTCACACATACTCGTATACCCTAAATTGATAGTACATCAAATTAAAATTTCTTTCAGATTTAAATTTATTTCATCTTCAATATTACCTTCATCACAGTATAAATAAAGCCTTAAGTGTTTAACAAGTTTAAAGCCTGAGGCCAGTAGCTTTTCAAAAGAAAAGATAATGTAATGAGGGTGGAGAACATAGTGACGTAATGCTCAACAAGGAAAGCCCTGACAAGTGCAAACTGCACACACACACAATAAGAGATCAGGAGAGAGAGGCTGAAGCAGCCAGCTTGGTTTCATGCCGCAAGTTTTTGGCAGACATTCAATTCCTTCTGCTGTTTTCCTAGCCAACACATTTATCTATGTAATGTCACCAGATCTAGGGAGGGAGTGAGGTTGAGAGGAGGGGGAAGAGGAGAAAAACTGTTTTACAGGCTGCCAGCCCCTCCGCACATGCTGTTACTATACAAAGGATGTCTAGAAAGCCAACTTGCTGCACTGATCCAAATGCTGCAAGCAAACACACACACACACACACACACACACACACATACACACACACGTGCATGCGCAGGCGCTAAAGAACAACTGCAGAAAAGGGAAGTGCCTTTGGAAAGAACAAAGCCTATAATTAAAGTCTTGATTCACAAGGAAAAGACTCCCTTCTGAAATCGATTTCAATTCTTTGGGGGAGAGGAAAAGAAGGGGGTGTATTCTAATCCTGTGGGGAAACAACCAGTATTCTGCAAAAAAGCCTGAGCTGGTCTGATCTATGCCAACTACAAGCATATACTACCACAGAAATAAACCAAAAATATTTCTGAGAAGCAAAAGTATCCTATTAAATAACTATCTCCTTATAAATACCTAATGCACACTTTGCCAATGACTGTAGGGGATAGAAATGAATTTTAAGAAACAGTTCAGGTACCCTAGAAATGTAAAGTCTTGTTTGTACATAAGAAAGTTTGTTGTTCTTAGCACTCCTGTTGAGTGTGTGTGTCTGTGTATGTGCGTATATACAATAGTAATACTGAAACCAAAACTGTAACTGGAATATAAACTAGAGATCAGAATTCATAGCTCATAAAAACAGGACTATTAGTTTCTATAAATGGACACTCCGACCCCATAATACTATGTAAGTTCTACTACCAAATGCAGTACATGAAAAATACAAACCCTGAGTATTTATTTAACCTGAGAAACCAGTCAATCTAAGTCTAAAACCAAAAATGGTTTTTCAAGATAAAAATGCTGTATCTCCAAAAATAGCATACAATCTGCCCCTAAGTATGTGTCATAAGAAACAAACAGGAAATATTGTATGTTGAAATGTGGAATTATAAATAACTTTGTTCTACACTGACATAGTTTATACACACAAAATATAGTCGCTTCAACTAACAGTAGTACTTAGGACTTCCTTCAAATTTAACAATCAGCTAAAGAGATGCCTTGATAGAAGGTTATCCAAGTTCTCTAGTCCTAGTTCTCCAACTATGGGCAAGTAACTTAACCAGTCATGGTTCTTCATTTGTAAATTGAAAATATTTAATGTGAATATCTCTAAAGTGTTTCAGTTCTTAATTTCTAAAATTATAGGTATTTTAAATACAAAATAGAATTTCCCACTTTCAAGGAGCTTACACTCTAGTTAAAGGTAATCATAATGAGTAATGATAAATTAATTAGCCAGTGATGTCAGACAGTGACTGGTCCAGAGTAGTTACTTAACAAGTAAGTAGACTGTGTTCAGTGGGGCACAAAACTGAGAGTCCTGGTACCGACTTTAAGAGACTAAAGGAGAGTTGAAGTTAGGATAACTTCAAAACAGCAAAGATTTCTGCTGGGACTAGGAGGTTCACTAGCATTCAAATTTTTGACTTCACAACCCCAATCAATTAATTCAAATTCCATGTAGCTATCTATTTATCCTCATTCTCTGGATAAGGAAAAAGATATTAAGCATTACGGCTTAAAAGATATTAAATATTAATGACATAAAACACACATTTGCGAAATTTTTATTACTTAGCCCAAAATATCCCTCAGCCTAGTATGATTGGTTCATTTAGAGCTAGCCAGACTAATAAAAGATTAGGCTAAGTGTGAACATCACAAGCTTGATCTGTAGGTAGTAAATCACAAAGCTCCTCTCATTAGGATAAATAATCTACAGTTAACATTTTTAACTTCAAAAATCCTAAAGACTAATAAACAAAAACTAAACTCGTCTTCAAGTGATAGTTTTCTTTAATACTGTTCTTAAAAACAGTGAAGTTTAATAGAACTTCCTGTGATGATGAAAATTTTCTGTATCTGTGCTAATACAGTACCACTAGCCACATGAGGCTACTGGGTACTTAAAATGTGGCTACCATTATTTTTTTAACTTTAATTAATTTAAATTTAAATAGTACATGTGGCTAATGTCAACTGTATTGGTAGTTCTAGAAAGACATTTTAAAACTGAGAAAGTTTTAAAGTTCATGAATAATGTAGTATAAAAAAGTGAATATAGCAACATCTACATAGCAATTTTTTACCTTGAAAAACAAATTTTAATACAGACTCTACAGTGTATGACTGTGCACAGCGCCCAGTGCAAGGCTAGCGTTTATATATACCGCGTGCCTCGCATCATCCCTCATCTTTAATATAATGCTCTCAGGGTTGAGTTTAATTAATTGCTGAAAATACAGTTAGTTGTGGGTCCTCATTTTTTCTTCCATAAAATGGAGATAACAGTAACTAAATCTGACCTGACTAAATGAAAACCATAAAGTACTCTGATTAAAACATAAAAAGGCATTGCTATTATTTTATATAGGAATAAATTCTAAAATATTTTTAATGCTATTATCTCAGGAAACTTCACAGTAATTGTGATTCTCATTGAACAACTATATATATTCTAGGTGCATGTAATCTAGCAAGGAAGTAAAAGAAAAAAACTATAAGAAAAGGCAGAACAAAAGTGTCTTCATGGAAAGACAATATATGAGGTGGCCCTAAGATAACTAACGTGTATTTTATATCCTTCACAAGTCTTTTGATGTCTTTTTCATTTTTCCACAAAACATTCGCTATTAGTATCCTTTGTCAAAAGCACAAAAATCTCATTAAAGAAAAAAAGTACACATTCACCTAACAATAACAACAATAATTCTGGAGTGATAAATTTATTTTTATAGAATCAGTCTTGCTACATACTGTCATAGCTATTAATCTCAATTAGAATTCCCAGGTAGGAATTTAAAAAGCAAGAATGAAGTTCTATGCTATGTACTTGACTATAAAATTCTGCCCTCTCCCTAAGTTTAATTTTGCTTTACATTAATAAGACTTAAAACCCAATCTTTTTTTTTTTTTTTTAAAGATTTTTATTGGGGAATTGGGGGGATGGGAACAGCACTGGGGAACTGGGGGAAGGGGAACAGACAAGTTGATGTCATTTTGTTCTTCAGTCTAATTGTGGAGGACGTTGCTTCACTGGCCCAAGTTGGCGCCATCATTGCGCTCTTCCTGGGTGAGGCAGATCAGTCGCCGGCTTCTGGACGGCCACTAACGGCGGCTGCTGGCCACTCACGCTGGCTGCTGGCTACACACGGTAGCCCATGGCAACCCACTGCCACAGGGGCTGCAGCCTACGCCGTCGCCGGCGACTCACGGCAGCCCAGCTCCAGGTTGAGCTGTTGTTCAGCATCTTAGCTGTGGAGGGCAGTGTCACTGGCCCTCATATGTGGGATCCAAACCGGGGTCCTCTGGCATCCCAAGCCAGTTCTTAACCATTGTGCCACTCGGCCGGCCCAAAACCCAATCTTTTTAAAGGTATTTATATATGTTACTTATAAATGATAAGTATAACAAAAATAACTGTAACAGGTGCTGTTATCACCACCATCTACCTCTAGACTGCCTTCCATACCCTGCTGTGCACTCTGTGCGCCCTCTTCCCACCTCCCGCCACTTACAAACCCATCTTAAAGCCCATCTTCCCAATCTACTTGCAAATGTGTACTACAATTACCTATAGGACAAACTAGCAAGAGAGTGTGAACTTCTCTGGGAAAATCCTTCAACATTTTGCAAAAAAAACACTCAAAAACGGTCAATTGGCAATAAGCTAGAAGCTTGCAGATTAGACAACTCATGTATTCTTTGAGTGAACATTATAGTAAAGCACAGTAGTTTCCTATGGGTAAATAAAAAGAGAATTTGGTTCAGATTCTAGATTTCAGCCTTATCTGAAAGGCAATTAACTTTACTAATTAGGACAGACCTACAAAACTCTTGGCTCGCTGTTTATGTTCAGTCCCCACACACACACACACAAAGCCCAGAGCTCTGACTGGCTTCCCCCTACACACTTAGGCAAGTCTCTTCCCAATTCAAAGCTCTCAGGCTCAGAGCAACCCATCCTGCAACAACTGATTATCACCTCCCCAGTATTAGGATTCAAGAGACAGCCCTGGTTTACACCTGTTTTCCTGGCACTTCCTTTCAACTCAAAAGTGACCTGGTTTGGATAACAAATTATATGATCACCCTAACCTTCACTAACACAGCAGGCATTCCCAGCCAGGTTTATAAACTTTGTGCTCTACTACTTGTCCAAACATTCTTGACTCCAGACCCCTCTTTGTCTTGAATTTTCCACAGCTGGTTAAGAGAGCAGCAAATACACAGACAGTCAAAAGGAAAGTGTTAGAAAGAGACAATACAAGAAGCTAAAAAGAAGCCCCCGGGGATAAGCATAACAGACCAATGTGAAAATGAATGCTACTATTGATGCTTTAAAACATCTGGTTGGCCCATAATATGTCACTCAGTCCACCGCACTAAGTAGCTAAAGAGTGCTAACCAGACTTTCTATTGGCTATTGTTTAACAATTTTTAAACTTAGTTTAGACCTTGGCCTACAGATAACTCTTAGGGATTATTTCTATTCAAATAAAAATATTTAAAAATATAACGATTACTATCAGAATTACTATTATTTTCAAAATACTAAAAAAGCATTAATAGAGGTTTGCTTGGAGTCTACTGCAGTGGTTGTTGTGTTTCCATATACCTACCCCCACCCCACAAGGGTACTATACCCAGGTTGGGCCAATAGTAAAACTGCATTCTGATTCATTCTTTCAAAAATTTTTAAATGCATACCATATGCCCATACGGTACTAGAACTGAAGATACAAAGGTAAACAAGATAATGTCCCTAAATTTAAGCATTTATAGTCTAGTGGTAAAAAAGACAAAATCCAAACAAAGAGATGGATAACTCGCAATTGTAATAAGTAGTACTGTGAAGCAAATAAATAAGGAGCTTAGAAAAGGATGGGAATGAAGAAGGAGCTATTGGGTTGTCGGAAAAGTCATGACACATTTTTGGAACGAAAAGCATAGAAAAAATACGTCATGACTTTTCCAACAACCCAATACATGCTTTAGAAAGAGAACTGAGGCGGGCGGTGACATTTAAGCAGAGATCTAATGGAAGAGAAGCAGCCTTACCCCTAGAGGGGTAAATCACTGCATGCAGAAGGAACAGCTGTGCAAAAGAACAGAAAGAGCTTGGTGTATTAAGAAACTAAGAGAACACTCTGCTTACAAAATAGTAGGCAAGGGTAATAGTTTGGATAAGACAAAAAGGGCTATTCCTTAAAAGAAATCAAGGAGGGATCAAGGAGAACTCCTTGTTTTTCTGGCTTTGGTAAGGGATGGGTTTACTGATACAAAGAAAAGTATGGGAAAAGAAAAAGGGAAGAGTTTGTTTTTCACAATAAATTTAAGATGTTCAAGTAGGTCAGAGTGGCTTCATGCTGAAAACCATAGGGGTTTTCTGAATAAAGTCTGAAAAGATCCCTTTTTTTCTTCTAGGGTCACTAAGGCGGAAGGATTGAGTCCTAGGACTCTGGCAACCATGATTCCAGCCATTTGGAGAAAACCTGAGACAGGAGACAATGTCACCAATTGGAAGAGAGAAGCAGAGATGAAAACAGAGAAACCAGACAATAATCCTTGGGTCAGTTGTCCCTAAAACCAACTCCATCATCACTACCCATCCTTGAAGTCTGATCATATGCATTAATAAATCATTCTTTTTACTCAAGTGTTTCAGTCAGTTGCAACCCCAGACCTGACTAACATACCCACTACATGCTGATTTAGATTCTATTTCCTTTACTGAGTATATCTATTAGGAGCCAGAAAAGAACTCAAGTCTAATTTATTTAGTTTTAGAAAAAAGGAAACAAATTTGCAGCCAGGAAATGTGAGAAGCTTCAAGGATCACAAAAACACCAACATCTTCCTAATCCCATGGGCCCAGGATTAACTCTGTGGAGAAGAGAGGTGTTAAAAATGAACAAACTCAAAAAAGAAAATAACCTAATTTTAAAAATGGAAAAATAAATGGACAGACACTTCACCAAAGAAGATATGTGTATAAATAAGCACAAAATAAGCACATGAAAAGATGTTCGACATGACTAATCTTTAAGGAAATACCAATTAATTTACAATGGAATACCACTATATGCCTATTAGAACTTTTAAAAATGACAATACCAAATGGTAGTGAGGATGCAGAACAAATGAAATTCTCAAATATTGCAAACAGTACAGCCACTATGGAAACAGTTCGGCAGTTTCTAATAAAGTTAAGCGTACCCTTACCATACAACCCAGCAGTCCCCCTCCTCGGTGTTTACCAAAGTGAAATATAGGCTGAATAATGGCCCCAAAGATATTAGGTCCTAATCCTTGGAACCTGTAAATCTTAACTTATTTGGAAAGGGTCTTTGCAGATGTGATTAAGGGTCTCGTGATTAGAGATTTATCCTGGATTACCAGGCAGCCCTAAAAGCCATCACAAGTATTCTTATAAGAGACAGACAGACAGAGACCTGAAACACATACAGAGGAGAAGGCATGATACGGTTATGGAGGCAGAGACTGGAGCAACACGCCAAGGAATGGCAGGAGCCACCAGAAACTGAAAGAGGCTGTGGAGAGACTGTGTCCCTGCCAACACCTGGATTTTGGATTTGTGACACTGATTTTAGACTTCTGGCCTCCACAAATGTGAGAGAATACAATTCTGTTGTTTTAAGGCACCTAGTTTGGCAATTTGTTACAGCAGCCACAGAAAACTAAGACATCTATATTCACACAAAAACCTGTAAATGAATGTTTATAGCAGCCTTATTGTCATAATGCCAAAAACTAAAACCAACCCAAATATCCCTCAACAAAGAAATACATCAACAAACTAAGGTACATCCATACAATGAAATACGACTTAGTAATAAAAAGGAACAAAATATTGATACACACAACCACCACTAATGAATCGCAAATGCATTATGTTAAATGAAGGAAACCAGGCTCAAAAGGCTATATATATATGATTTCATTTATATGACGGTCTGAAAAATATAAAATTATAGGGAGAACAGCAGCTCAGTAGCCTGTCAGCTCAGTGGAGAGTGGGGTTTGACTACAAAAGAGTAGCATGAGGGAAGTTTTTTGGAAGGGGTACTGGAAATTTTCTGTATCTTGACTGTGGTTATACAACCCTATGCACTTACCAAAACTCATAAAATTATACACCAAAAAGAATCCAGTATTGTATATAAATTTATAAATAAATAAATGTAGTGTTACATAGGGAAGTAGCTCTGCCATTTACTATCATATGCACACATGTATAATCACCCCTTTATTCAATAAACATTTAAACACCAGGTATGTGATTCCTTGATCCTATCTGAATCAAGGTTGCTAGTCCTTTTGTGACTTTCATTCAAAATTGCCCTTGATATTAATGTATTAACCTATTTCATCTTTATATATATAGAGGGCCGGAGGGGAGAGTTGAACAGCAAGATGGCCTTCCAAATCTCTCAACATACTTATCCCTCACAGAGTAGGTAAATTTTAAAACAGTACTAATCCATAACATTCTGAGCAATTTAATAACCTCCCAGCATTCTGTCAACATGCAATAGAAATAAGACTGGCCTATGATCCTACACTAATCCCCACAGGTGCTCCATTTCCTTCTTTCTCTTCCCTCAGTCTTTCCATTTCAGCTCCCCCACACACTCAGTCACTAAAAATGCATGGAACAAAAAGACCAAAAAACCCTTCGGCCTTACTTTTTTAGAAAAGTAACCTCCAATCTAAAATCCAACTTTGTTCAAAAGTCTTATTTGTAAATCAGTTGTTTACAACTTGGAACAAAATGCTCCATTTAACAATGTTCTAAAAATTGGTTAAGCCCCCCAAAATCAATGAATTACATAGTTACTGAAATACTTAGATCTCTAACTACTTTTCAACATACAAAGAAGATGTGAATGAAAGATATTAATGACAGAAACACATTCCCTCCCTGACCCTACCCCCTAAAAATTACATGTGGGGGGGGAAGAACAGGTGATTCCTAGACCCCAGAATCTATTCACTACACCATGATAAAATAGAATAATTATGATCTGTTAAATAAGTATTTTAAACTATATACTAGTACCTTATGTGCATTATTTCATTTAATCATTACAAAAACCCTATACTACTATCAATTTCTCAGTTTTATAGATAAAAATTAAGGCTTAGTGAAGACAGTTTGATTAAGACATCAGAGAAGAGGGAATATTACTCCTTCACTGATGTGAAAAAAGGTACACAAAAAAATAATGGGCTACAGGACTGGCTGAGTGGCTCAGTTGGTTAAGAGTGTGAGCTCTGCGCAACAGGGTCTCTGGTTCGATTCCCACATGGGCCAGTGAGCTGCGCCTGAGCTGAGCAGCCGCAAGCCTCCAACTGGTGGCCGGATGACGACTGAACTTGGAGCTGAGCTAGCTGCACCCTCCACAACTAAGACTGAAAGACTAATTGGCTGTTCCCCTTCCCCAATTCCCCAACACTGTCCCCTGCCCCCATTCCCCAATAAAATCTTTAAAAAATAATAATGATGATAATAATGGGCTAGAGACTCAGGATCTATACCTATAAAGCTTGTGTGACCCCAAAAAGTTCATGTAGCTTTCCAGGTTTCAATGTAACCTATGAGTGAGGTGGAGTATATGTTCCAATTCTAAAGTTCTATTTATGAAGACCACCATAGAGAAGTATCTTTCCTACCCTTGGAAGCAACCAAGAAGATGCCTCTAAGTCAGAGGTTGGCAAACTATTTCTGCAGCGGTTCAGAAAGTTAAGTATTTCAGGTTTTGAAGACTACATGAAGTCGGTATCATTAAAAGCATATTATCTGGGGTGGTTTGTTTTTTTTTAATAACTCTTTAAAATATAAAATTGGCTGAATATCCATGTAAAACTAGGTCTTAGATAGGATCTGGCCCACAGGCTGACCCCTGCTCTAAATCAATTTTGAGGACAGTTTGAATTGAGAGAGAGAAGAGTGCTGAACATTTGAGAAGACTTGCTTATGGACATTCTTATTTAAAAGTTGGACATCCACGCCAGTGATTACCTAAATGTATCACTGAGTACAGCCTATGTTTTTTTCTCTCTCTCCCATTCAATCACTTTCCAAAATCACTTTTTCTAAATAGCTACCTTCCTAACTATAGGTAAGTATCCATTTGGTCTGAATAGAAACAAAATCATCTTGAAGAATACTTAATGGTACTGAACTTGTTCCCTTGCTTCCAAGTTTATTACCCAGCAGTCTACTTCTTGTTAAAAAGCAGTAAACACATGTAGTGATAAGCATGTTACTAATAACACTAGTAACGAAGAATTCTAGGGATTATTAGCTCACCCAGATTGATTCATTTCATAAATACTTACTGAACACCCACTATGTGCCAGACACTAAGGAAAAAGCAGGAATCAAAAGAAAGCCCTGGGCCGGCCGAGTGGCGCGTTAGTTAAGAACTGGCTTGAGACACCAGAAGGCCCCGGTTCGGATCCCACATTGAGGGCCAGTGACACTGCCTTCTACAGCTAAGATGCTGAACAACAGCTCAACCTGGAGCTGGGCTGCCGTGGGTCACCGGTGACAGCATAGGCTGCAGTCCCTGCTGCAGTGGACTGCCATAAGCTACCATGTGTAGCCAGCAGCCAGCGTGAGCAGCCAGCAGACGCCATGAGCAGCCGTCCAGAGGCCGGGGACTGATCTGCCTCGCCCGGGAAGAGCGCAATGATGGTGCCAACTTGGGCCAGTGAAGCAACATCCTCCACATCTAGACTGAAGAACAAAAATAACAACAGCAACTTGTCTGTTCCCTTTCCCCCGATTCCTCAATAAAATCTTAAAAAAAAAAAAAAAGCCCTCTTGGAGCTTACATTCTAGTAGAAGACAAAAATAAATAAAATATAGAATATGTCAGATGGCAATAAGTGCTATACACAAAAATAACATAAGAAATTGCAATAAGGAGTTCCAGTTGTGATGGAGAGACTACAATTTTATACAGGGTATTCAGGGAAGGAGGTGCGGTAAAGAGGCCATGCAAATATTTACTTTGGAGATACCACCACCACCACGACCCCTGTTCTTCGTATACATGTCATTTTTATCCAGGCCTCTCATAGCATGCTCTGTATTTTCCAATGTACGTATCTTGTAACATACTACCTATCTTTTATTTTTTATGTTTGCTAATTTTTTTTACTGTCTACACACACAAAGGTGTGAGCTACATATAGTGTGAAATTTTAGGTTTTGCTCACAGATATATCCCAGGAGTTGAGGACAGTACCTGGTACATAGCAGGTACTCAAAAGATACTATCTGGGGAGAAAAAGGGAACAGCATATGCAAAATGCCCTGAGGCAAGGATGTACTGAGGAACCAGAAAGTCAGTGTGGCTGGTGTTCAGTTGGGAGGGGAGAATAGTAGGAAGTAAAACCAGGAATTGCATGCATGTGGGAAGGAAAGGACAAAAGCAAGGAGATAATTAGGAGGCAATAGCAACGGTCTAGGCAGAAGTTTGAACCAGATAATAGCAGCAGAGTAAGTGAGAAGTGAATGGATTCTGCGTTTACTCTAGAGCAGGGTTTGGCAAACTTTTACTGTAAGGGTCTAGTGGTAAATATTTTAGACTTCGTAGGCCATAAAGCCTCAGTTGCAGCTACTCAACTCTGCTGTAAGCATGAAAGAAGACAGGAACAAGTGCAGCTGTGCTCCAATAAAACTTTATACGACACTGAAATTCGAAAAACATAATTTTCACATGTACGCAATACTATTCTTTTGATTTTTTTTTTCAACCATTTAAAAAATTGTAAAAAGCATTCTTAACTCATAGGCTGAAGAGGTGGGGGCCAGGTTTGGTTGGGGACTGTAATTGCCAATCCCTGCTCTAAGGGCAGAGCCATGAGGATTTGCTACTTGACTACATGTGATATGTGAGAAAAAGAGATGTGATGCTATTATAGTCTCTTGGCTATAGTTAGGTTTCCTACCAAACTACCCCATGTACAGTATAAAGCAAAACGATTTCTGGACCACAATTCTGTAATTAGCTCTTACAGGCTATTCATAATCCCCTATACCCACGCTACAGCTATCCAGGGCCAAATCCTACAGAAAAATCAACTGAAGGCAATATACCAGTAGAAAGAACCACATCTTTGGCTTGATATTTAGGGGCTACGATCTTTCTTGAAACACACACACAGAAAAGTCTCAAGCTACCAGTTTTTTAAAATATATAAAAGTAAATCAACAAATATACCTGCAATCCATAGCATGGATTTTTTTCCATACCATGGTCAATTTTGTTTTGTTGGGGTTTTTTTTGGGGGGGGGGAGTAGAAATCACAGCAATAAGTCAAGGACAGATGGGAAGACAAAAGAAAAGCAAAGAAAGAAAAAAGAAAAGGATAAAGTGGGGCAGGGAGAATAGATTAGTAAATCTATACATATAAATAAAAAAAGAAATACAGAGATGTTACTCGATTAGGATGAGCAACCTCTTATATAAGGGAGATAGAAACTGAAGCAGAAGCTGCAACAGTGTGTGACCCAGTAACATACTTTGGTGCATGCAGTGGTTAACTTTAGTTACAGGTTCAGGATTAGGTTAAATTAAATTATGCTAGATTATAGGCTCAGAACTCTTTAATTAGTTGAGGAATCATTGTACACAATTCCTCAACTACTCTTCATCCTTAAGCCTCAAGAGACTGTTTCAAATGGTTTAACCACTGTGAGAGAGGAAACATTAAGACAATGAGGAGAATAATACTGTAAGCTAGAATGTCAAATCAAAGTTAGAGGTGCTCCACCAATGTCATCATCACCAACAAATCAAAACCCACAAATAATTTGCCCAGTGAGGTAGGGTCTTGGCTTTGTGTCCCTTCTGTACTGAAGAGAATCCTGACTCTTAAACTAGCAGCCCTGTGCTACAGTAAGCAGGACTGCAATCCTTAGCCAGATCCCTTCAGCCCGTGAGCTGAGGGAAAGCAGAGCTAGGAAGCAAGGAGAGCAGATGAATCAGGAGGCAATTCTAATAAACAACTTTCCAGATACCACAATAGCATTTAATGGCCAATCCTGGGTGATTAACAATGTCAAGACACATAGGAGGCATTCTGTAATTGAATACAAAGCCCTCTTGCCTTAAATTCAGATACAAATTACTGTCATCCATAAGACAGTATTTGCCCATGAGCAATAAAACGATGAACACTTAATCTTCAAGGTGCTTACAAAATTAATAGATCTAAAAAGTCCATGCCAATATACAACTTCCTATATGATTTTATAGATACAGCTCAACTCCTGGAATATATATCTTCCTATCCTCTCAGCAGAGAAATGGGTAATAAAAAAGACTGAGCTAAACATGTATATTCAAGGGTATGTTTCTTTATTTGAATGTTTTTCTTTAAAAAGCATTTTTAGTTAATCATAACTTCGTTTTAAACATCTTTTCGTCCCTTTCAATGCCATGAACAATTGAGTCAAACATCAATTTATCTATTCCTATTCCAATAATCCAAACAGCCAATAAGTGATATTCATATAGGAATCAAGATAGCAAAGTTTGCTCATGAATATACACAAATCCTAGAGATAAGATTTTCCAATTGAAATACACTGGTTATTTTTTTCCCCCTTTAAATAACTCCCACAGATATTTTACTGCAAATGCAGACAAGCACAAAGACTCTAATTACCATTAATAACCAAAAGGTTAAGTTCTGGAAGATTAGAGCCCCAGAAAAAGCATAATAGCAGTGCTTCCTAAACAGGTTTTAAGAAGGGTAAGAGGTGGGAGAAAGGAGGTTATCTTCCCTTAAACAAATAAGTTCAGTTAGCAAAATAAAAGAGGTGTAGAGGTGAGGAGTCCACAATCCCCTTAATATGTTTATATGAACTATAAATATGCAGTTTCCTAAACTTGATTGTGACACAATTCCTTGGTTCTCTGAACACATATTCAGGAACTGGTATACCAAGCAAGCAATTTGGGAAATACAGCTCTCTTCTACTTATTGTTTTAAAATTAGTATTAAAAGTGAGCAATAAAAATTAACATCAAGGCTCATTATTCAAGGATTAACTAAAGCTTTTCTTTATAACAAATACATATACACTGTATATTTTAACAATTCTTTTCAAAATGGTAGATTTACATATGCATATCCTTGAATTGAAAATACCAGCATGAACACAAAAAACACTTTTAACACTTCTAACATCTCCATAAACATAAAACAATAGATTGAGAGATTAATGGCTACAAATACAAAGTCAAAGTATAATACCCATAAAATAAAAGTCAAAGAGAACTGCAATGATTTACTACTAATCTACTACTTTAAAAAAGAGGGATGTTGGTGAAATAAAAGATACTACACACGTAGATAGCTCTACTGTAAAGGTGGAGGGTGGGGGAAACAGAAGACATTTTTCTCCAAAGGTAGCATTTAAAAGTCAAGACTTCATTCTTTCTTTTTAATTATTTTTTTTATCAGTCTCGACGTGGCTTCTTCCTTATATCCTTATAGGAGTTCTGTTCAGCTAGTCTTCAGGTGGTTCTCAAGGGTGGTTGTTCTATAATTTAGTTGTAATTTTGATGTGGCCCTGGGAGGTGGCGAGCACATTTACCTACTCTGCCATTTTGACTGGAACTCAAGACTTTATTCTTAATTGGGGAAAGAGAACATTTACAAGCCTTCACATTTTAAAAAATAATAAATACAACAATCTAATAGCAAATACAGTTGTTTAAAATATATTTTGTATGTTACTAAACTACCCAGATGACTCTCTCTGGGGTGTGCAAAAAATATTAGCATTGCAAATACTTCATTGGATTCATCCATTTTTTTCTTTTGCCAAAGTGTTTTATTACTTAAATTTTTAGTGTAAGCTTATTGAAAATGCTCTTAGACATATTTTTATCACATATCAATCTTGTGCATACAAAAAAAAAGTAAGCAAAATTAATTAAGTATCCTTAAACCCTTTTCAATTCAGAGTTCCTCTCTGAATCACTTTTCTATTCAGAGTTGTCAGTGCTCATTTTGTTGTTTGTTTGTTTTTAGAGTATCATTCTTTGAACCACCCAGGGTGTCAATGATGTGTTAATGCTTAGAGACTATTTCACTCTATTTCTTCCAAGCTATTAACCCCATTCTGCAAGTTTGGATGCTGACACTTTCTTGATATTACCAGAAGGTGCCAAAAAAGTTTTCTGTGGACAAACCAGAACTCATATTCCTTCCTCATCTGATCCTAAAATGGTTTGTGGATCCCCCAATTTTTATCAGTCTCTCTTCACTAATTTAAAACACTACTTCATTAAGAAGATACAGTCAGCACTGTTTGGATACTTGATAGAGACTACTTATTAGTGTGTGTGTGTGTGTGTGTGTGTGTGTAAAATACAAAGGATAGTCTGCTGTGACAATAACGAAGTTGTCAGCCTTACTGTTGACTCACCTGAGGACAGGTTTTCTATTTATATCTATTATCTGGCACACAGTAAGCACTCCATAAATTCAAAGGTATACTGAATGATCCCTCAACATTCTCCAGTCAGCTTGATAGTGCTAAAATAATAGAAGTTTAGGCAATTCATTCATTTGTTCAATGAATAATTAAAACTATGAGCCAGGTCCCGAGAGACACTGAGAAATAAATAAATAAAAATCAGCCCTTGCCTTTAATTCCAGTAGAACAGGCAGACAGAGTATCACAATACAGGGAGAAAAATGTCATAGTATCAGCATGCCTACCATTATCATGAGAATATGTTTGTCTGTTCATAAAAAAAGAAAGGCATATCACCAAAAGCCAGTAACGGTAGTGGGTAGGTCAAGGAGGCCTAAAAGATGAGTATTGGCTATTTTTGTTTTTGCTTGGAGAAACATCTAAAAAAAAAAAAAATGACATTCCAAGCAAAGATACATACATACAAAAACTGAAACACAACAGAGTGTGGTTAACTACAAGGAACTGCAATATGTTGGAAGACACTGTTAAAAAGAGTGTGGCAACAGATAAGGGTGCACAAAGGCTAAGAGCCTGAACTTGATCCAAAACGCAACAGAAATCCACTAGACTTGAGGATTCTAAACAAGGGGAGAACATGATATTTCAGAGAAAGTAATCAGACAAAAGTATTCAGGTGAGCTCCAAAAGCCTAGACTGGAACGGGCTTTAGCTAACGTAAGCTCCATGAGGGCAGGGATTTTTATCCGTTTGGTTCACTGCTCAATCCCCAGCACTTAGAACAATACCTACCATATGTCAAATATCATTAAACATTTACTGAATGAATGAAATGAAACCAGCTAAAAGACAACTGTAGTAACCCAACAAAGAAAAAAACTGAACTAGAGCAATGGGAGGCAAATATAGGAGGTACGACTAAAGCTGCTGAATAGCAATTGTATTTTATTTTTCCTTGTAAGCATTCATATCACCTTTCCCTTCTACTAATGCAGGTAAAAGAGACTGACAGTATTATACATTCTAAGCTCTGCAAAAAAATCCAAGTTAGTTTACTGAAGAGATACAAAAACATCATAGAAAATTGTTCCTAGTGGCAATACTGAAAAAGTCAAAATTATTTAATTTACAGTCAGGACTACAGTTACTCTCCATCTACACTAAGGTCAGAAAATTGAGTCAACATTTACCAAGTGTTCAAAATAGGCAGAGCAAGCTATTAGGTACTGAAAACTGAAACAAGACGAATTTAGCTTAGGACCAAGCTAAATTCCTAACCAAGGACCAGTAACATCTGGTTAATCAATGAATGTTAGAGTCTCTTTTTCATATATCTATAAAGACAGAATATAGACATGGAGGGAAAGTCATTTAATCTCTTTTCATATGTAAAAATAAGGGTTTAAATTGAAAGAATTCCTAAAACTTTTGGTTCTACACTCAAATATCTCTCACCTCTTTACTGAGAGGCTTTACATTTGTTTGCATGTTATTTTGAAAGTGCTCTTCTTTTTACTTTTTTTATCTCCAAGAAAATTTCAAGATTCTTATGTACCAGGAGCATTTTTTTCTTAATTTTCCTCAGTACATAATAAACTACTCTGCAGGCAGGTCAGAAGGGAGGGAAAGTAACATCTACTGAGGGCTTACTATTTACCAGTGCCATATTACGTGCTATCAAAACACAGTGTTTATCATCTCCAAAATTGTGTGCAGCATCATGACCCCAAGAAGAAACTGAGGGGCAAAGAGACTAAATACTTTGCCAAAGGCCATACAATTAGTTAAGTGGTAAAACCAGAAAGCAAACTCCAAAGCCCAAATTCTATTTGCTACCCTAAATGATTGTAGCGTAATTGACTTGAGAATCCAAGGATGTCCACTCTCTTCTGGTCCAGGAACTACATTACTTTTCAATATTGACCAGAAAAGTAATTTACATAAATGCTTCATTAAATAGCTATGCTGAGATTCCCTGACCCCTACTACCTGATAAGGCTTCTTTCCCCAAATAATAAAAGGGGAAAATAGGCGTTTGTGCTGCCCTTTAAGGGTACTGATTTCTACAGCAGTAGCCCTTTACTCTTTTTTTTCCCCAGTGATTCACATGACAAATGACAGCCATATGCATAACATACTCTCAGGGGTATCCCTAGATATATATTGGGTCGTCAGGAAAGTCATGACGCATTTGTGCACTGAAAAACATAGAAAAATACGTCATGACTTTCCCGAGAACCCAATAAAACAACTCATGTTCCAAGACAGAATATGTGAATGCAAATAAATTAGTGATGTTATAGAGGTTAATTTTTAAAATAAATCATTCCTTACTTTATTTTGTACTATTTTCAACATATTTACAACTGAGTATAATAATTGACAGTCTAGAGCAGGGCTGGGCAAACTATGGTCTTCAAACCAAATCCAGCCCACCACCTGTTTTATAATTAAAGTATTACTGGAACATATACTCATTCGTTTACATATTGCCTGTGGCAGCTTTGAGCAGAGAAGAGGGGTTATATCAGAGATTATATGGCCCACAAAGCCTAAAATACTTACCATCTGGCCCTTTACAGAAAAAGTTTGCCAACATCTGTTTTAGACTAACAATTCAATCAAAGCTCTACTGTATAATTATTGGGAACATAGATGTCAACAAATCAGACAAAGTAGTTTCAGTATCTTCACAAACGTTTTTAAAAAGCAGTTTTCATACTTAGATTCTCAGAGCTCCCTGGACTCACCTATCACATTTAATATACTTTATTGTTTATAATTTCCTTGGCTTCCCCACTTGACTGAGAGTAGGGTATCTATCTAGCATCCCTGTTATAATCCTAATACCTAGCATAGTGCCTGGGACACAGACATTCAGTGGAAATCTGCTGAATGAATCTCTGAAAATAAGCATGATTTAAGACAATAGGTCAAGAGTAAAGGAGATTCAATCCTATACAGACTGCTGTTCAAAGTGTGTTGTGTGCAACAGTGTAATACTTGGGAACTCATTGGAAATGCAAACTCTCAGGCCTCATCGAAGACCTAAAACTACATTTTAACAACATCCCCAGATGAATATTTGAAAAGCAGTGCTATATAACACCGTGCTTAATTGTACTAGTCATTAGTTTGATTCCTAATATGGGCCAGGTCATTTTGCACAGGGAAAAACAATTCCAAGGTTTCATCCTTACCCTAACCTTGAGCTTCAAGATACAAAATGAAGATCTAGCTTGACAATTTTAACAAAGGGGGTACTTTGTTTCTTTTGTCTTTTATTGGGGGAGGAGAGACATTGTTACTAAAACATAGGGCCAAGTGGGGGATTGTTCAAATATTTTGCCTAGTCCAAAGGAATATGACCAGAGAACATCCATCCTAAATTAGATGGATTACTGAGTATACGAAATACTAGATGTCTGTTTCTATGTCCAGTGAAAACTGATGTGTTTATGAAAACTTCAAATAGTCTTCAGAATATAATGACAGTATTTTATGGGTTAATAAATTGATTTGTTTTGGTTTTTTTTACTAGACAAAAGAGAAGTCAGCACTACTTCCTGCTTTTAGTTTTAAAAACAAAGGCTAAAAAAACCATTGGAACTATGACCTGCTCAGTCTAAAAACAATCTTTAAAAGGTAGGTGTTTGATGAATCTGGTGACAGGTATGATTACTAGCCTCCTTTTACAAAAAATGGAAGCTAAAGCTCATGGAGGGTAAACTAATCAGAACTAGTGTTGTAATAATTCAGGGAGTAATTCTTCAGTCAACTCTGAATTCACAGTGTTTTTTTCCTTTTGACCATTCCACTAGCATCTATATTCTAGCTCATATACTTTAGCTATAGAAACTTGGGCAAATCACTTAACCTCTACGAGCCTTTGTTTCATCTATAAAATATACAACCTCCTTATAGGGTTGTTGTAACCTAAATATAATACCTAGCATATAATATTTATTCAAAACTATATAGGTTTTCAAATACAAGTAGTATATAACATGCACTTAAAAAGACTGACAAACAAGGACATACTAAATGATCTATTTGGGGCCGGCCGAGTGGCTCAGTTGGTTAAGAGCTCGCTCAAGAGTTTGAGCTCTGAGGCAACAGCGGTTCGATTCCCGGCCCGAGCTGAGCAGCCGCTGAGCCGCCAACAGGTAGCAGGATGGCTCAGCTTAAAACACACACACACACACACACACACACACACACACACACACAAAAGATCTATTAAATAGGGTTTCCTTGCCATAAGAAAAGCAACAGGCTAAGATTTTGATTTGGTGGAGGGTGTGGGGAGGAAGTACTCATTCTGCAGGACAGAACCTATCATATAGACCAATACTTACAAGACTCAGCAAAAAGACCTAGATATTTCTTAAAGCAACATAATAGTTTTAAAAAACTCAACAAATTGATGATTACCTCTAACAAGTGTATGTTTTTAAGTAGTCAGTTTAAGACAGCGTATCTGTAGAAATACAGATTAGAGGTTGTCTCTGGTCACTAGGTTGAAAGGGCAAACTCCAGTGAGTAAAAAAACCTGGGATTAAAAATGAATAATGATTTTTCATTTATCAGACTGCCAAAGATCAAAAGGTTTGATAACATTGTGTTGCCAAGGGTGTAGGGAAACAAGTACTCTCATATACTCGATGGTGAATCTCTACGGAGGGAAATTAAGAAATATCAAAATTACAAAGACATTCTTTGACTCAATTATTCCACTTCTAGGAACTTAAAAGTGAAATAATGTACAAAGGAGGTTATTCAATTGGTACTGTTTGTAATCACAGAAAACTGGAAATAAATGTCCATCAGCAAGGGATTGGTTTTATACACTATAGTACACCCATACAAGGGAATACCACCAAGTCTTATAAACTGATATAGTACACAATTTAAGATATATTGTTACATGAGGAGAAAATAAAATAAAGTACAGAAGTGTTATAACATATATTATCAACTGAAGAAAAAAACCCCACAAAAAAAATGAATATATGAAGTGATTGCTTGTATACACAAAGAATCTCTTTGGAAGGTAGAAAACAAAATTCATTGGCTGCCTCCCAGGAGGGAAACTGGTTAGCAAGGAAATAAGAATATTGTTCATGGAATACTCTTTTGTACTTTTAAAAAAATATCACGTACTAACAAATGTATTATCTATTGGGAAAACACAATTTCTTAAACTTTAAAAAAATACTACATGGTTAGTAGAGAACCAGTATTACCCTGAAGGAAGTAGAAGTGGTGCTTTTCAGATGAGTTACCAAACATTTGCAGAAAACATCTGAAACTCTCTTAATCCATAAACTATAAATGTTGAGAAGATAAACAGTTTGCTTCTAAGTGTATTAAGAGAGTTAACACTTAAAAAAAAAAAAAACTAATTTCTATCACACCCCTTTCCAGTTTAAACCTGACAGTTTCAAGACATTTGTTGAGCATCTTACAAAATACCAGGATACAAAGATTAATAACACATATGACTTGATAAATGCTTTAACAGATATATGTAATAAATGCTAAAGGAGTACCTACTTTTTTTTAATGCTTGTCATTTTCACAAACAAGAGGCAGCCTGATGTGGCTGAAGGAGTGTACTGGGCTTGAAAGGAACCTGGGCTCTAGTTTCATTTATTCCCTTAACTAACCATATAATCCTACATAAGTAAAACCTGGCTATCACAGCACCTGGATTGCCTACCCTACTACAAAAATGTTATATAAAAGAAAATATACAAGAAAGCAGAACTCTTTATAATCTGTGAGACACTTCAGAAACATGTTATTACCACCATATGAAGTTTTGGAGGAAAAAACAGTTTCCCCTTTTCCTTCTCTAGCTTTCTTGGCTGAAGTTAAGAGTTCTCTGATTAGTTTAAGTAATCAGAAATAAAGATGTGTAGTTTTATCATTCTTTCAAAGATAGATGATGGAGCCAACCCACTTGAAAAGCATTCAAAGAGTGTAAAAGGTAATTTTTTACTGAAAATTACACATATAAACTCCCAGACAGACAAAAGCAGATACTACGACAGCAATTAAAAGTTGGAGCTTACACAGCACACTTACCAAGGCCTTCAACTCTCTACACAAGACGGTTAAATGAAAGCAACAGAAAGCCTACGATGGCAGCAAAAGGGCAAGGAGGGCCAACACAGAGTGGGGCTGCACAAGTGACAGTCGTGGTTGTCATGCTGGCCACCTGGCAGCCTTAATGATATGCTTCAGTCAGTGCTGAGTTTGAAGTTGTTTATTTAAAATCCTGGCCTATTTTTATGCAATCAGAGCAATGTGTTTACCTCTGCCACCACGGATGTGACTTAAACTGTAGAATAATTCTTCAGATAAAACAAACCTTTTCTTCTACCATTAAAAGACAAAAAAACAAAAAGATAAATGTATCCTGCTGGCTGGTAGGTTACCCTCACACCTTACCCATATAAAATGCTAACAAACGTTTGCTGGGGAGAGTAGTGACTTCAAAACAAAGATCTAAGAGTTAGACATGCGATTTGTTTTTTTATTCATATTCAACTAAACATTTATTACGGGTCTACAATGTTTTCCTTCCAGGCCTTTGTACATGCTGTTCCCTTTGCAGGAACCACTCTCTTTCCCACCCCACCCATGTGCTTCCCCACCTCACTAACCTCTCACATGTGACTTCCTCTGAGGAGACTTCCCTAACTTCCCCCACCCCATGCTTCCACAGCACTCTGCTTTTTCCCATTGGAGCACGTATCATTCACTGTATTAATTACAGGGATTGTAGCTCCTACACTCACAACATAATCACTGTGCTGGTACCTGGAAGATGTTCCATAAATGCCTGTTGAGCATACCAGGCATTGTACTAGATAGACAGGGATACAAAGATGAAAAGCAAGATCCTAAGTTCACTTATGTCTAGTGGGAGAGACAGACTAAGGCAACAATACAATGTAACATGGGGCTATGAGGGAGGTATGTACAAGATATTAGGGGTATGAAGAGAGCTAAGTCAGCCTAAAAGCAGGATGGGTGAAAGGCAGGCAAGGAAGAAACAGAAAGAGGACATGCATGCCTAAGCTAAGTCTGCAAGGTTAAATAAGAGCTAATCGGTAAAGAAGACAGAAAGGATGATTATTCCAATGAGAGGTAGGAGCAAGAGATAACAAGGTGGATCTGAGAAACTGCAAGCAGTTGGATCCTGCAGTGGTTCTCAAACCTTAGCATGCATCAGATTCCCGTGGAGGGCTTATTCACTTACAAATTGCTGGACCCCACCCCCAGTTTGTAATTCATTAGGCCAGGAATATGGCCCAAGAATCTGCATTTCAAACAAGTTTATTCAGGTGACAATACTCCTACTTCTAGTCCTAGGACAACACTTTGAGAACCACTGGTATAATGGAACACAGAGAACATATGATAAAGTAGCAGGAAGAAAGTTTGGAGCAACGCAGGGGGCAAAGAAGCATGTTAAAAATCACATATACTATGCCATGGAATTTGGCACTGAAGGATTTTAAGAGGAGGAGTAAGTGTAACTTTAGAAAGACTGTAATAACAGCTAACATTTACAGGACACTGGACTTCATATATTCTGTACTGTGCAGTAGTTACTAGCCATATGTAGCTATGTCAATTAAATTCTAATAAAATAAAAACTTCAGTTCTTCAGTCAACAAGCCATATTTCAAGAACTGGCTACTGTACTGAGCACAGATCTAGAACATTCCACCATTGCACAAAGCTCTATTAGTCAACAGTGATGTATATTAACTCATTAAATCTTCACAACTTCATTATGAGATAGGCACTGTATTATCCCCATTTTATAGAAAGAAATATGACAAAGCAAGATTTAAAAAGTTACCCAAGGTCATAAAGCAAGTAGTACCAACATGAGATGCAAACCCAGGTGGTCTGGTTCTGGAGCCTGTGTTCTTAATCACTTCTTAGTAAGATCATTCTGGCATAATATGGACTGGAGGGAGATGATGCTAGAGAAAGGAAAAACAATGAGGAAGCTACTAAGGTAAATCAGGAGACAAATGACAAGAACCTGCACTAAGAGAGTAACAGCTGGAATGGAGAAGAGGTTAATCAAAAGAGATGTTAAAGAAGTAGAGGAGAAAAGATTGGGGATGGACTAGAACTGAACCAAAAAAGGCGCAAATGAGGTGTAGAAGATGGCACCAAAGTTTATGTTTTAAGTAATCAGAGTCAATGGCAATGCCTCCCACCACAGTAAGAAATCAGAAGAGCAAGGGTGATAAATTCCATCTGGGTCATCAGGAATTTGAACTGACTGAGATAAGGCACCACACAGTGTGACAGACAAGTCCAGAGTACAAAAGATATTAAGGATTACGATATGAATTTAGTAGAGAGGAAGTAAGTGTAGAGTTAACTCAGGAAGACTGAAACAGTAAGAAGTGGGCAAAGATCAGAACCTTAAGGAACCCAACATGTAAGATAAAAAAAAGGCAGAAGATAAAAAGCCAGTAAACTGAAAATGAATTACCAGAAAGATAGAAGCGGAAGAAAACACCTAGGAAAGAATTATCCCAGAGGTCAAGTGAGAGAGAACAGTCAACAAGTGCTAACTGCTGCTGAGAGGTCAAGTATGATCAAGACCGAAAACTGTCCACAGGAGCTGTTTCAAATGGTATTCTAGGGCCAAAGGCCAGATTGCAACAAATCTAGAATGAATACAGGCTTTTTTTTCAAGAAGTTTCAAGATGAAGGGAGGAAACAGGCAGAGTGTAGATGGAGAGAGGTCTCTGAAGCCGTGTTTTTTTGTTTGTTTTTATTCTAATCTGATGGGAGAGACTGACCATGCTAAGGGGCAGAGTGAAAAGACTAGGAACATTATTATTGATGGAACAAGGCCGTTAAGACAGGAAAGAACAGGATTCTGCACATAAATGGAGAAATTAGCTCTGGACAAGACATTTCTTTATGTCCTCTGAAAAGGTAGCAAAGGGGGTAACATTAAGTACAGATGTATTTAGGTTAGCGTGAGAGGGGAGTATAGTATGTTGAATGAGCTCATATGGCCGGATAGATTCTATTTTCTCTACAAAGTGAGACATGGCAGTGGATTTAGTGTCAAGAACCACTCCTTTAGAAAGAATAAGGCTTTAGATTTCTGTTATAAAATTAAAGAAAATCTGTCTAGCAAAGGAAATAACTAAAGCAGGAAAGGGGGTCTAAACTGTTTACTAAGTCAGATATTTAAAGATGTCCTGAATAGATAAATTGGGAAAACATTAAAGCACAGCATCACACTCAACATACACATACAAAAATGTAATGTTTCCAAGAGTTTTGTTACAGTTTCTAGAAAACTCAGGAGTTAAATGCTTCACTGTAATCCAATGACTAAGAAAAAAGAAAAAGTTGCACTCTTCAAAGCAGAAAGAATTCAAAACCAACACTTAGCAGCTCTCTAGAAAAAAACAGCCTATATAGTGTTAAGCATAACACCCCACATACATGGAATCCACCTCTTCTGCACAAAAGGTAAACGGTAAAAGAATCAGTTGTCTTCTTTCACACATACAAAGATTTTAAATTTAGTTGCCAAATTTCCTTTCTACATCAGTCATTTTTTCCTTAACAAGTTTTACCAATAATCTTAAAACCACTCCATTATTTTATAAATAACTCTCCCCAATCTTAACCTTTATTTGCCACTATTCTATTTTATTTTTTATTTTTTCTAGCTGAGCCATCCTGCCACCTGTTGGCAGCTCAGCCGCAGTTCAGCTCAGGTCGGGAATTGAACCGGTGACCCTGTTGCTCATAGCTCGCACTCTTGAGAGAGCTCTTAACCAACTGAGCCACTTGGCCGGCTATTTGCCACTATTCTAATATGTTTGCTAATTTTTATGACACAGTAAAAGTAACGCAGAGATGCACTATTCAAGTCATAAAGACCAAAAATGACAAACATGATCTGTTGTCTGCTGCCTTCCCTTAAAGGTTTGTTTACTAGTATTAGAAATCACCCAGAACCAAGATACTATGAATACACAACAATGAGTGATAGACTGTATATCCTAATCATTGCCTTTAATAAGAATTACTTCACTGATTAATAGAAAGGCTTGTACCTTTCTTTCAGTCTTCAAATTTTTAATTCTAACCAATTATCCAAGTCACTCAGAGGTCATCTGTATTATAGACTTTCTGAAATACCACACTTACCTGTAAGTGGACATTTTTTTTTTTTTCAAAATTCAAGGAGTACTTTTTCTACCAGCATTAAGGTAGCTTAGCATGTTCTAATATTTAGCTAAAAACATAAGAAAACTTTCTAATTCCTAATTTGGGCAATAAGAAAGCAGTCTCTCCTCCCTTAAAAAACTTGTTTCAACTTTCTAGAGTCTACAGCTATCTTCAAACACCGAAACAACCATATTTACATACTTGTGGTTTACAAAAACCACCAAAATTCTCTAGACCAGGGTTTATTCTATGGTTTCCATTAAGGAAGAGAGTTATAACTATATTAGTTTATACTTACTGCTCTCTAATACTATAAAGCAGTACTACAGCCCAAAGAAAAAAAGCATAGAACAGAGAAGGGCCTGACCACTTCTCCCACATGTGATTAACTTGCTGTGTGGCATTGAACAAGATACTTAAATTTCCTTGGCTTTCAGTTTCTCTATTTGGGAAGTAAGATTAGAATCATTGTTATCCAAGACTGTTATAAAATTCTACAAAATGAAGAAGATTCAATTATTTTTTTCTAAGAATGTATCTATACTTTGGTAAACATAATATAATCCAACTATAAAAACAACCCTTAATCAAAACCATACTCTTAGTTTTTCTTAGCAGTTATTTTTTTTTAATTGCTGGCAGTTAAAAACTATTGGGTTGTCAGAAATCATGATATATTTTGTTTTTCGTTGCAAAAATGAGTCATGACTTTTCCAACAACCCAATACTTTGACCCAGAATGGCATTCTGTAAATCTAAATGCTACACTACTATATCCTCTATGCTTAATTTCAATCCTTAACCAAGTAATGCCATACTATGAACTGTTTCTTCACCTGTTCCCTAATGAAGTTGCAAAGTAATTCTTTGAACTTGAATTTACAGAGTTATGTACAGTGCTGATGAAAGCCACCTGTTGGAAACTATGACTTTCCTGTCAAAGGAAAAAACCAAAAGAAACAACCTTAGATATTCCTGGGAACCAGCTGCAACTGAATGAGTCCTAATCCTGCTCCAGCTGGAAAAAGCAGAAGAGTGAAGTCGCTACTGGTCTAATTCATTTGTTGAAGATCCTTTGGGAACTGACTCCACCCCTAAGTAGCCAATTGGTAAACAACTATACCAGAATGAGGCTTTCACTAATTCCTATATGTAACATTTGTTTCTTTAAAAAAATTTAAATCAGAGCACGGAAAGTATTCATTATTGTGACTTTAATAAATGCTTCTCAGCTCACTGGAAATAAATTTTTAATTCTACTTTAACCAGCAAACTTGGCACCCATATTGTCTTTTCACACAGCTAAGAACCAAGTCAGTGTAAAAAAATATACTTTCTCCAATAGTCTAAATAGACTATTTTTTTAGTCTATTAGTCAGAGGAAAAAAAACTGTCAAGGAGATTTTTACAACCTCAAGAATCCTGGAATGATAAAAAAAAATTTTTCCAGATTCATCAAACAGTTCCTGTTATCTATTCACTTTTATAGTATTAAAAGTAAATGTAATGTAAAAAAAGTACTGGCCCACATGACAGGATGAACTAAATAAAAAACAGGCAGAAAGGAAAAGAAGATAATGTTTTTTGCACACATTCATTTTCCATTTGGTGTTTTATGAGAAGCAATAATGAAAATTTGTGTTATTAAAGAGCTACTATATAAATATATTATGCCTATTAAAACTTAACCATGTAAAGGTCTTTTGGGACTTCAATAAGAAAGTATGTTAAAGCACTCAGAACAATGCCCAACACATTGTTAGCCCTTAACAAATGTTAGCTATTAATAGGTTTCCATAAGCAACTGCTTATATTCCCTTGGCCTACTGATACAGGACAAAGAAAGAGGTGAAATTGTGAGGTCCTCTTGATCTGTATTCCTGAAGCAATTTGTAGTATCTGATGTCTTCATTAATTTCTTCTTTTTAGTTCATCAATTTACTAGAAGTTACCCCAAGAAAGCGTAAAGTGCTAGTAACTGTAAGAAAAATGTCTAGATTGAATGCATAGACATTTTGGGTATAGAAGTTTTGATTAGCAATGACTAAACCAAAGGTTGCTTCAGTAGCTCAAGTTTTCTTTCAGGGTGTATTATGCACTAAAAATTACCAAAACACACAGAGCTCATAGGCTAGCTAGAAGACCAAAAAATACCTGTACAGTTGATTGTATTTAAACAAATACTGCATTACAAACATATCTGTGCCAGGGTTATTTTTTAATTTTTATTTTTGTTTTTTATAAAATGAACAAATCTGCTAAGACAAAGGCAATTCCAAATCACATTTATATTTAATCTACCGTATTTGCCGGCGTATCAGACGATTTTTTGGCCCTGAAAAATATGCCTCCAAGTGGGGGGTCGTCTTATACGCCAGGTACACTTTAGATAGACTGTCCATAGTGCTTGCCCCGGGCATAGTGGCCTCCCAATGCCCGCCCACTTCATTCCACATACCGTTCAGGCATCAGCAGCGCTGCTGGGTGTATGCTCGGCTGTTATGCGATTTTGCTGTTATGCGATTTTACCACACTCGCAAAATCGCACACAGCCGACCATATAACAAACTCTGTATTTTGAGTGGAAATGTTAGGGGGTCGTCTTATACGCCGAGTCGTCTTATACGCCGGCAAATACGGTACTTCAATGACTTGTTAGTAACAAGTTTTTATTTCTAGCTAGCTTCTCCTCAGGGTGTAGAACATTTAGTTACCAAAAACTGGTATAAACAATGATGTAAGAAATGTATAAAAAATATAATTATTGAGATCAATCAGTTGTAAACTCAATAACATTACAAAATCTACATTATCCATGTCACTGTGTCCTTGCCATGACTTGAAAAATGAGGTCCACTACATATGGTTAGGATAACTTTCTCCAAAATAATCCTTCTTTACTTAAAAACTGATATGCTGGCATCATCCCGCATTGCTTCCTTTATAACTTAAGAATAAAAACTTGTAATTTCAAAGTTTCCCCAAAAAATAAAGTATCCCAATAATCATTCTATAAAATACACTTGCTTAGGCCAGCCGAGTGGCTCAGTTGGTTAAGAGCTCGCTCAAGAGTATGAGTTCCGAGCAACAGCGGTTCGATTCCCGGCCCGAGCTGAGCTGCCGCTGAGCTGCCGCTGAGCTGCCGCTGAGCTGCCACTGAGCTGCCTGTTCACTCAGCTAAAAAAAAAAAAAAAAGTGTATACAAGGAAGTGTATGCTCTCATAAAACTTTTATGAGAGCATAAAATATATACTTTAGATTGAGAACTTTTTCCACTTATTTGCTACTAATTTATCTCTTCTCAATTTTTTTGTAGCATCTTTTGCTTTCAGATGGTATAGGGGTTGTTTCTTTTGTTTTGTTTTTTAAGTGAACAATCATTCTGTCAAGCAGTCAACATGTCCGAATTTAATAGCATGGACAATTACTATAAAGCATCATGGCAACAAGATATCTGAAATTGAGATTAAGCTTACATGTGTAAACAATTTTATAATACCACTACTGTAACATATAAAATGTGAACAATTTTACCATAAAGGCTATTTCCAAGTAGCTAAATCAAAACTTTATCATTTTTAACTCTCAATAAGTTGAAAACATATTTCCATTCTAATGAGCATCTCTACATCAAAAATCTAAGTTCCTGTCAAAAACACACTTATCCCATGAATTTAACATGCCAAATTCCGGTAATAAAATAATTTGGACTCTATGCTGTCTATATGCTGTCTGCCTTAATCCCCAACAGGACCTAAATCCTATATGCACTGTTCATGGTAGACACCTAAATGTTTGCTGAATGAATAATGAATAAATGAAATAAATTATCTTACAGTAATATCTATATTTCAAAAAAAATTTACAAGGAGGAAGTTGCTATTTATGCCAGCTACACACTATACCCAAAATTCAAGGGAAAGCAACATTATTCCCAAATGAAAGCATTCTATTACAGCCATGCAACCAATCCCAAACTGCAAATGATAAAACTTCAGCGACGACTGAAATAAAAATTAACAAACTTAGAAATTCTCTTTAAGAAAAAAGTAAAACAAAATATCATGTAAACAAGCTATTTTTTAATAGGATAAAAACTACAATAGACTGTTCATAATTTTGGTTTCTTATACTTTTATCACTGGTTCAAAGTCAGTTTTATAACTTATTCTATGATGGGAAGAGAAAAAAGGGACCCAAACAATGAAGGGGTGGGGGAGGGAGGAATATGGCCTTTCACAATTAAAGAATGTGCTATGAAGTTAACACCAAAAACATTCACAACTGTGCATATGAGTGCAGTGATGAGCATTATACATAACAATTCCCAAGAGGCAGCAGCTATAGCTATTACACTGAACCTGGAGCCAGACTGCCCAAATTCAATTCCTAGCTCTGTCTCCTAATATCTTTGACTTGGACAGTTACAGAACCTCTTTTACGCTTCAGTTTCTTCATCTGCAAAATAACAGTACCTACCTCATTGAGTTGTATGAAGATTGAGTTAATATTTGTATAGCTTTAAAGTAGTACCTGGCACATAGTAAATACATCATTAAGTTAAATAAACCCACTATTAACTACCACAACCTAAAGCTAGCTCAGAAATTTCCCTTAGAACATGGATAAAAGTTTAAAATCACAGTATCCCAGTGTCCTCATTATCAATGTGAAAACACACTTAAATTCAGGTGTCTTCACAAAAACTCTCAAAAATATTTCTACCCAGCTGATCTTATCAAAAAGAGCAAACACCACTCAGTTGCTGAAAATCGAAGATGCAGGTCTACAATACCTTCCAAAGGTTAATATAGCAAAAAATAAACAAACAAAAAGTTAGAAATGATATAGAAAAAAGAGGAACTTGCTCATCACTCCATATTGTCCCTGAATTTCATCTCTCAACCCACAGTGACCAAACCAATAGATACATTTGCATTCCACAGAACATAACATCATTTCAGTTCCAAGCCATTTCAGTTCCAAGCCATTTCAGTTCTAAGCAGAGTGCCTGGAACACAGTGGGTGCCCAATAATAACTATTTGAGGAATTAATGCCTAAAAGCGAAACTACTTCTGGCCTACACTTTCCTTTCTCCATCACTGTCAAAAATACACTGGGTAAATTTTTAAAAAATATCTAGGTTCATAACAGCAAGCCAATCGATTCCACATAGGAATCCACTGGAAAGTTTTAAAAAGAGAGAGAAAGTAGTTAAAATACAATAAAAGGAAGACATACACTGTCGTCTGTTCAAAGGAAGAATAATTCCTCACGTTAGAGTTCACTCTAATGACTCTGAATGTGAGCTTTTCATATCTTTGGGGAAAGTCTCTCAGGGAATTCACTATTGAAAATAAGACTCCATTTAAAAATATAAACAGATCTCTTCAATCCTAATTCTGTAGATATTATCATGAAATCAATTTTCCAATAAGACCAGAACACATACATAAGAGTCTGCTCAACAAAATTCAACTTTCTCAAATGTATACTCCAAATTTAGTTACACTGGTTAACAACACTATATATTAAAGTTACATAACCAAAGAGACATTTCTAACCATAGCACACCAGCAGATCTTTGCTGGATTAAACATTTTTTTTTTTAATGCAAAGATCTCAGCTCAGCTGCAAAATAAGGATTGTTAGGTTAGATGGTTCTCAAGGTCTCTTTCGAGAATAAAGCCCTAAGTTGATAGGGCTCTGATTTGGCCTACATTGCACTATATTGATTACCTTTTAGTAATATGCACAACTGTCACTTTATGTATAGTTAATATTTTTAAAAATTAAAATAGCTAATTCAAGCAAGGGAATTTATAATAAAAGCAAGCACCCAGGTGTTCTAACAAGAATTTATAATATCCAATTCACAGATATGACAGTGAATTCATTCTAAACTATAAATTATTCCGTTTCCTTGCAGTTAACCTGTGGATCATCTGATTAACAGTTGTAGGAATCAATTGCTATATTTCATTTCACTTAAGCCATATGTGATCAAGAAGCAGTTCTCACAGATTAAGAGTTTTTACAGCACTGAACAACAGAATAAAGCATTTTAGTTACTTGTCCACCTTAAAATTTTTGATAACACACTCTTAAATGCTTAAAATACAGAGCCATTTTATGAATGGGATTCTCTATTGGAATCATTTTAAGGGTAATAACAGTAAGATAATGTTTCTATTTCAAGTTCACAGAAAAAATTGAACCCTAAAACAGATCTCTAAAAACTTCATCAAAGAAAAATAGTGTTAATTTTCAATTGCTATTTAAGCAAAAATCTATAGGTGGGTTATACACTACAGTAAATTTAGAGCAAATCTGTTTAAACACATTCAATGTTAACTTTACAATCTTCTCATCCTAGAAGCAGCCTCCATGGTCTTAAGCAAAATGAAGATTATTTTACTATTGTATACTAAGGTGCACAACAACTTAAATTACTACCACTTTCCACAGAACTACAATTCAGAGCAATTGAAATAAAATTACAGCTAGGACACTAGGTCAATGTAAGAAACAGCTATTAACAAAATTCTCCTCATCCCTGAATATCTATTTAAGGGCCTCTATTTAAGGGCCAAAATGCACAAAATAACAGCATAAAACACACAGCACAGTAACGTATACCATATGTGCATCAAAATTCCCAACTCCCCAGAACTTTACTAATATAGGATACTGTATTCCTGACCCATGTAGTCACACCTGTCATAAACAGTAACATTTAGCACCTTGTCACATGGAAAAAATACATGACAGAAAGCTAGACTATAAACAGTAGAAATAAGAATTGCTAAATTTGCTTAACTACTACTATGGGTCAGGAGAATTGGTCTCATTCCTGTGTAATGATAAAATGCAACAAAATGGAAAAAAGATGACAGGTTCTTAGAGTCACTTGTCTCAAATTCAAGTCTCCAGCATTTGGCTGTTCATCAACTTCGAGCAGTAAGATATAAGAACTTTTATGCAACAATTTTAAAGTTGTGTGCTACTTTTTAATTCTAATCTAAACATGTTCTTTTAGGTTGATCAATATACACTTTGAATCTTAGGCATCAAATATTTCAAAGTATCAGAACAATTAGCATCTATTGAGTTCTCATACATAGAACTCACCAGTAAAAAAACCAGAGGTGATCATCATTCCACAAGTCTCCAAACACAAAACTTGTGTAACTTCTATATAACTTCCTAGAAACGTGACTTTGTAGCATGCTACATCATCAGCTCTATGAACACTGATGCATATACCATTCTCACCTTATCCTTTTCATGTGGAAGGAGTGACACTGGAGGTAAAGAGGAAAGAGACTCACAACTCTCTTTCCCATCCACATTGGTTGCTTTAGTGTTGAGCCGATAAAGAGGTCCATCTTTAAGGAGTCTGCCATGGCCAATGGCACGTTTAATAGCCAATCGTAACTGCTGGTGAAAGCCAGAGGCAGCACTGCCTCCAAATAATGCAGACACATCCTTCTGACCTTTCAAAAAACGTTCAATGCTTTTCAAAGTTGAGCCACCAGATTCTGCCAAGCCATCAACTGCCCGTTTGATCAGTTTATTCCAATCTACATTTTGTTTATTATCCAATTTTCCATGGTTTCGAGGTTTAGGAAGTGCTATTCGACCAGGATTATCAGGATCTTTATAGGAATTGAGACCTTTATTTGAAACTTTTAAAATTGTTCCATCTTTAACACTCAACTCCAATTGTTCTAAAACAGTTTTACGATCCAAGCCATGGGATGAAGACACTGCATTGCATATCCTTTCTTCTGAAGGACGCTGTTTCTGCTTCTTCACTTTTTTGATGGCCTCCAAAATCCATTCCGTATACAGCGGGTTAGCGAGTTTTACCATGGTGAAGGATTCGTATATCCATAGAGTCGTTATCCCTTATCCTGATGCTGAGTAAGTTTTACACCATGGAAAACAACATTCTCGGAGGCTGAGAACCAGTTAACCATAGCATACAAGTTTTCTGGCCTAAGTTCTTCCTCCTTTCACAAAATAGATGCCTCCCCACTTTACTTTAGAAACCACAACCACCAAGTTATTTGAAATGTCTTCAAACTTCCCAATAAATTTCTCAATAGCACCACATATGGGTCTCTTCATAAAGTTGTAAAAATTCAAGAACATGTCATTCCCAGCAGAAGAATGTTTATCTTATGCCTGAAAAACAACGAAAACAAAGTTAGTTTTTTATCAAGGCCCACTTGCAAATAAGCTATAACTGAAACATCCTAGTCTTTAAAAGCAATCAAATAGCAAGTGTTTGTTTAGCACCTATAGGAATTTCAACATGTTTCTAACAACATTCCAAAACAATCATGTATGTAGTAAACCATTGGGATAAAAAAGAAAAGAAATGAATCATTAGGATACAATGAGGAAACAAAATGAGATGCACTGTGAATGGCCTTACACTACAACTAACCAGAGGGTGCTGGCTATTCTGTACGCCATAATCTCTGCTCACCAGTCTATTAATTGAAACTCTTCCTTGACATCTTTCCCCAAGAAACTATTCAGCACTTCAACAAGTATCTGGATTAGTAGAAAGAATCCTGTAATGAAAGTAAGAGTGAATCTTTCATCTTTTAAAATTCCAGACATTCAGACTGGATGAAACAATCGACAAAAAAGGCAGAAAACAATTGAGAAAATTTTAACTATTTCATATATTAAAGAAACAACAAATATAATTTACACACACAAATCAAGTTCATATTTTAAGTGCAATATAAACATTCCAAATGAAAATAAAAATAATATGTAAAGTAGTCAAGTGTGAAAAGTGCTTAAGGAATTTTTAAATAATCCAATTTCACTCAAATTTTAAGAATTACATTCTGAGAGCATCTCCTAAGCCAAACTAAAGTACTTGGAGGGAGCAACAACTGTCAAAATGCTCATGACTAATCTACAGATAGGGAAACTTAGAAATGAGAAAGGCCCAAAATCACTATGTTCAAATGCACACACTACATATCAAATGTACACTACAGAAAAAAATGTATTCCCTGTTTGCGGGTCTAAAAAGGAGCTCTCATAACGATTCAAGATTGCTGTCCTGAAATGAACATTAATGAATAAAACACAAACATAAATATACTGCCTCTCCAGGATCAGAGTCAATATTCTTCTTTCAGACAAATGAACCTGGCAGATACAAATCTTTTTAAAAATCATCAAAATAATGAATTTTCAATCTAAATAACTCCTCGGCTTTCAAAAATAAATTTAATTTTACTTACGTGTTTTTTTAGACCTCTGCTCTTATTCTGAGAAGCACTTACAACATAAACAATGCTAGAAAAATAGCTCCCATAGCAATTATTCTTAAGAGTAAAATAAAAATCCAAAGGAAAACTAACAGGTATTAGGAAAGGGATAGTACTATTAACTCTGATAGGAAACAAAAAGCTGAAGTAAACACTCAAACCTGAGCCAAGACTTATTTTTAAATTAGCTGGCTAAAAAGAAGCCCCCCTGAGAGCTATGCTTCATTTTGGTGAGAGTCTCGGGAGAACAGAAATCATACTACTATTATTAATCCACGAAAGTTCATTATGTAGATATTAACGCTAAACTAAATAAGAGGCTGCAACCTGAGTTTATGAAGCTGGGAACGTCCTAATTGATTGAGCTCGCAGGTAAAAGAATGAATGACAGTTACTCATTGTCTCTCAGGCCGGGATTTTCACCAGTCTCCAGGTCTTACGAAAAGTAAAGGGCCTGCAGACTTGAACTTTAACTCACTGCAAGTACAACAGCGGCGAGAGAGAAAGCACAACTGGCTTCCGACGGTCCTTCCCCGGCCTCCATTCCCCACCCACAAACACATCTTCGCGCTCTCCGTTTAAAGAGCGAGCAACTTTAAAAACTTGGAACGGCACAACCCTGAAGCTTGCTAACGGGTGGCTTCGCCATTCCCATCAGATGGAAACAGAACCCGAGGACTAAGTTAACAATGAAATCACGTGAAAGAGTTAAGAGCAATGTATCACCCCATTCCCAGCTCCTCCACAGAGGCGGGTTCCAAGGAGGGTTCGGGGCACGCAGGCTGCCCGGGGAGCCTGACAGGTCCGGCAGCTCCTGTCCAAACCCGCCGCCGACTGACAAGCAGCCCGCCGCCTCCCCGCCCAGCGTCCGGGCTGACAGCCCGACAGACACAACACCACACGTGCTGCCTCCTCCGCACCACAACACCCGCCAGCCTGTCACCCCCATTTGCCGCCTCAGCCCCGCTCGGATCTCCGCACGCCCGGCCGGAGTCGAAGAGGGAGCGCCCGGGAGCGCGGGCAGGAGGGGCCGGGCCGGGCCCAGCCAGGGCAGCGGGCCGCCGGGCGCAGGTGGGGCCGGGGAGGTGGGCGCGCCCCCCGAGGGAGAGCGGGCTCGCCGGCACAGCCCAGCCCGAGGCTCTGCGGCCTGGGCCGCTCGCCGCCTGCCCTCCCACCGACTCCACCGGCTGGGCCCGGCTCGCGGGCGGGCGGCGGGAACCTGGGACCGGAGGCGCGCGGACCGCGGGGCGGGGTAAGCTGGGCGCCGACCGGGCGCGAGGGGGCGGCCGTGGCGCCCCAGCCCGAGGCCTGGCGCAGAGCAGCGGGAGGCGGCGCAGGCCGCGACGGGGCCTGCAGCCGCCTGCCGACCCCGCGAGGCGGCGGAGCGGGCCCCAGAGCGACTCAGCCTCGGGCTCGAGGGCTGGGGGCGGTCGGGGGTGGCCTCTCAGCTACTTACCGCGGGGGAAGAGAGCCGGGATACCAGGCCCCCGCGCCGGACCGCGGAGATGCCCCAAACTGACACGGCCGCCATCTTGGAGACAGTGAGCTCCGGCCGGGGGGAGGGGAGGCGAGGCGGCGGAACAGCCGCGGGGGGAGGGGAAGCGTCGCGAGGGAACGGCTGCCTGGAGGAGGGAGCGGCAACAGCCTGGGAGGGAGGCGACGGGGAGGAGGAGGGAGAGGGAGTGCGGGAGGAGGGCGGCTGAGGAGCGGGAAGAGCTGGGCCGAGAGCCGGGAAAGGCCGGAGGGCGGGGCGGGCAAGGAGGGAAGAGCGGGCCGGGCAGGTCACGTGGGGCCGGTACAAAAGGCCAAAGCCAAAGTGGGAGGTGAACCTGATGGGGCTGGAGGCCAAAGACTGGGGGCTCCTTCTAGCCTTTCACACGCGGTTAGGTCAGGCGGATAGCAGTGAGAGGAGATGATGTATCCCCATTACACAGCTGGGGAAACTGAGAGCAGGCGCATGGGTGGGGTGGCTTCAGTGTGGCACGGAAATCCGGTGGCCAGACGGGCTCTGAACTCTTGATGGCGTTTGTGTTTACAGTTAGCAGATCCTCCCTCCCCACTTCTGTACCCTCAGCCCATTTCCACAGTGACTCTCCCGGAACCTGAGGTCGGGAGCTGGTACAGTGGGGAGGGGGCGAAGGGCAGAGAGGAAGTTGCCTCCCTTCATCCTTCCTTTTCTGCTCACTTCAAAACTCACCCCACACATCTCACTCCTACTGTAGGAAAAAGAGTAGGTGCTTTTGGAAGGGGAAAGGGTAGGAACTTAAGACACCCGTGTCAAGCTCTTTGTCAGGTCATCACAATGATTTCATCCTCCCCACAATTGAGATGTTGGACCTTACTAGAGACATTTTTATAGCACACAGCATAGACTAGAGTCGTAAGACTTTCACAAGGTCACAGCTATTTTTGTAGCGCACATCTGAGTTTGGAGCCTAGATCTGTCTTATCCCAACGCCTGTCTTCTACTCATGCTCTATGCAGAATTGTTCTTGTCCGAATTTATGGCTGAACAAACTGGCACTTTTTCGTGGCCTGTCTGTCCCCTACTGGTTTCTTTGTCTTGTCTCTCGAGATTGAGTAATACTTTTTTTTTTAACTGTATTCACTGGAAAGGCAGTAAATGACAAATGAAAAGACATAATAAATGGTTAATAATTTTGTGTGGAAGTGTTTTCCTGCTGTTAGACCTTTATCTGCTTTGTGCCTCCTGCGTAGACTATTTCCCCTAACATCTCATTTTACCCCAGCTTTACCTTTTAAAGACCAGCCTCTCACTCACTTCCTTAACTTCCATGTTTACTTCCTTATCTGAACTTCTGTAGTATTGACCATTTGCCCTATTCCTGTGACACAATGTGTGTCCATTGTATACATTGTATGTTCTTCTAGGATGCCTCTTTGCACCTCTATTACTGTGTCACAAGTAGTACAGACTCAAAAAGTTGCTAGTGAATGAACATTTCTAAGCCACTAAGCAAGAGATGGAATGTCCACCTCTAACTCAAGCCCTGCCTTGTTTATACCTCAACCTATACTTTCTTACCTCTTAGCTTTTTCCACACTAATCCTTAGACTGTCTAGACCACTCAATAACAACATAAAAACTTATATTTTCGGATGATGGTGCTACCAACTCAATATCCTAGTACTGACACTGATAACATAAGTGTGGTGTGGTGAGATGTACTTCGTCACCCTCCATCACCTACTTCCAAGCCCCATCACCAAATTAGGAGAGAAATTTGGAGGTACAAGTTAATCTATTAGAAAGGATATTTTCCATCCTAAATGAATCAGACAGAGGCATTCTCAGGTGGAATGAGAGCTACTTGTAAAATGGAAACACATCCAGGAAAAGAAAAGGTGGGGGGAGATTCTCTTTTAGAAGAATAAAGAAAGATTTTTATTTCCCAAAGAGAACAGATAAAGTCATGTTAATAGAAAGAAAATGAGTTCTTCGCGTGAGACTAGTGTGTGGTCTTCAGAAGAAAATAAGTACAGAGATGAGCTGTGTTTGCCTTTGGATAATTTGGAAGAAAACTAGCCACAGCCATTCCTGTGAAAAGACCCAACTCGAGTTTAAACACACAGTAGCAAGAATTTAAAACAATTTGCAACAACAAAGCACAGTTTAGCTTTTCAAACAGCTTCCATAGAGAGTCTTTGCTTTACATTTGCATAACTTGAGGGCACATTCGGGAGGTCTTCTCAAAAGATCTGCAACAAAGACGGATTAAAGTCCTCATCTTTCAAATGTTAAAAAATAATCCACAGCACCGAACAGTTTTTCTGGCTTCAGAAACTTGACTCAGAATTCAGCCCTGCAGGGTTTCCAGCTATGTTATTTCCCTCTTCCACATTTTGCACTAGGAATCCTTGCCTTTTCAATTGTAGTTGGTAATTACATTTTTATGCTGAGTCTAGCTAAGCCTAAAATTGGAAGTTTGCTCTATCCTTGTTTCAACAAGAAACACTTTTTGTCCATTTACATTTAATATAATTACTGCTGTATTTGGATTTCTACCTGCCATCTTGCTATTTATTTTCTTCTGTCCACTTACCGTATATCCCTTATTCTCTTTCTTGCCTTCTTTCGAACTAATTAAAATATTTTAATTATACCATTAACCTCTGTTAGCTTAGTTTTACATTCTTTTAGAAATCTTAGCAATTACAACATGCCTGTTTGACTTATTACACTCAAATATAAATGATTACTTATACCACCTCCCCAAGAATGCTAAGACCTTAGAATACTATGTCTCCACTACCCTTCCACTTTGTGTTTTTTGTTGTCATGGATTATAATAGTGCATATACAGAGGGTGCCAAAAAATGTACACACATTTTAAGAAAGGAAAACTGTATTAAAATTATAATACTCAATATATACTGATAAGAAATAATGAATACAAGTTACATGTGACCTACAATTACAAGAGGCGCTCAAAGTGGTTACCAGCATACAAACGCTTCTGCTTATGGCAAACTACTGCTTGAGCAACATTCACCAAAGTGTCCACTTGTGTACATTTTTTTGGCACCCCCAGTATTTTAAGCCACACAAGATTTTACAATTATTTGTTCTCTACAGTCAATATTCATTATATTCACCTACATATTTATTTACCCTTTATGTTGCTCCTTGTTCCAATATACATTTTTGTGCCTCTGACTGGCATTTTTTCCTTCTTTCTCAATAATTCCTCTGTTCATAGTAGGTCTGCTGGTGACAAGTTCTCTCCATTTTTGTTTGCCTAGAAACTTTATTTCATCTTTCATATTTTTGCTGAGTATAGCATTCTAGTTTGATAATTTATTTTTCCCAGCATTTTAAAGATGTCCTTTTATTGTCTTCTGGTTTCCATCATTCCTTTGTTACTCTTTTGAAAACTAATATCTTATTTCCTCTGGTTCCTTTTAGCATTTTTTCCTTTAGTTTTCCACAATTAATCTGTGATATGTCTAGATGTGGTTTTCTTTGTATTCATCCCACTTGGGTTCATGAGTGGCATAAGTGCCACTCATGGAGTCCTTTGAATTTGTAGCTTGATATCTTTTATCTGTTTTAGAAAATTCTTGGTCCTATCTCTTCTTATCTCTTTTTTCCTTTTCAGACTTCAATTATGCATATGTCAGAATTTTTCATTTTTTACCATCTGTATTTACTACCATCTTTTTTACCTCTCTCCTTGTGCATGAGTCTGTATATTTTGTACCCATCTACCTAAATCTTCTCTTAAATCTATTTATTGAGTTCTTAATATCAGTCATTGCATTTTTAAGTTGTAGAATTTTCATATGATTTTTAAAAAATAAAATCCAATTCATTTGAAGCAATTCTCCATCTTTTTATTTTCTCCACCTTTGCCTATACTTTCTTGAACATATAATCCTAGGTATTTTAAATCTCTTTCTGATCATATAATAACTAGATCTTCTGTGGGTCTATTTCTATGTATATTCTTTCTACTGGCTTTTGGTCAATTTTAGCAAATTGAATCTGACATTATATATTGTATAATGGATAATATATTATGACCAACTGGGTTTAATCCCAGGAATGCAAGGCTGATTTAGCATTTGAAAAATCGATCAATGTAATTCACCACATTAGTAAACTAAAATAGAAAAAAATCATATGATCATAGCAGCAGATACAGAAAAAGTAATTGGCAAAACCCAACATATTGGGTTGTTGGAAAAGTCATCATGCATTTTTGCAATGAAAAACATAGACAAAATATGTCATGACTTTTCCGACAACCCAATTTATTCCTGATAAAAATCTCTCAGCAAACTAGGAATAAAAGGGAACCTTCTCACACTGATAAAGGGCATTTATGAAAAATCTACAATTAACATGATACTTAATAGTGAAAGACCAATATTTTCCCTTTAAGACATGATCAAGGCAAAGGTGTCTGCTGTCACCACTTCTGTTCAATGCTGTGCCCTAGATTCTAGACAGATCAGTAAGTCAAGAAAATAAAAAGTCATCCAGATTGGAAATAAATAAATAAAACTCTACGCATCGATGACATGATTTTCTATCTAGGAAATCCTACAGAATCTACAAACAACTACTAGAATTAATGTTTATCACAGTTGCAGGACATAAGATCAATATACAAATATCAAGTGTAAAACAATCTGACTTTTAAAAATGGGCAAAGGACTTGAATTGACATTTTGCCAAAAAAGATATATAAATGGCCAATAAGCTCATGAAAGATGCTCAACATCACTAGTCATTAGGGAAATGCAAAATCAAAATCTCAGATACCACCTCACACCCATTAGAATGTCTACTATAAATGAAAAAAACAAAACAGAAAATAGCAAGTGTAGATGAGGATGTGGAGAAATTGGAACCCTTGTGCATTGTTGGGGATGTAAATTGTTGCACCCACTGTGGAAAATAGTATGGTGGTGCCTCAAAAAATTAGAAATAAAACTACCATAGGATCCAACGATCCTACTTCTGAGCATGTATCCCAAAGAAATGAAAGCAGGGTCTTAAAGATAATTGGTGCATCCTTATTCGTAGCAGCAATATTCACAAGAGCCAAGAGGTAGAAGCAACCAAATGCCCATTGATGGATGAATGGATAAACAAAATATGATATATAACATATATATACACATAGTATATATAACGGAATATTATTCACTTTTAGAAAGGAAGGAAATTCTGACATGCTATAACATACATGAACATTATGTGAACTAAGTGAAATAAGCCAGTCACAAAAAGACAAAAAATATATGATACCACTTATATGAGGTAACTAGAGTAAGTAAATTCATAGAGATAGAAAGTAGAATGGTGGTTGCCAGGGGCCGAGGGGCCGAGTAAATGGAGAGTTATTATTTAATGATTTAAGAATTTCAGCCTTGTAAGATGAAAAGAGTCTGGAGGTGGATGGTAATGGTCTCACAACACTGTGAATGTACTTAACACCGCTAAACTATACATTTAAAAATGGCCAAGACAGTAAATTTTATATTATGTGTATTTTACCACAAGTTTTTAAAAGTGTATTTCAATATACCAGCAATAAACAATTGGAAATGAAAATGTAAAAAGCAATATATTTTACAATAGCATCAAAAATATAAAATATGTAGGGGTAAATCTGACCAAAGATGTACAAGATACGTTCATTGAATGCAGCAAAATATTGCCGAGAGAAATTAAAGAAGACCTAAGAAAACGGGAAGGTATACCTTGTTCTTGGATTGGAAAATGCAATATGGTTAAGATGTCAATTATTTCCAAATTGATTTATAGATTCAATGCAATCGCAATCATAATCCCAGCAAGATTCATTTGTAGAAACAGAAGTACATTCTAATATTCTTATGAAAATAAAAAAACATGTAAATTTGTCTTAAAAAGTTTGAAAAAGAACAAAGTTGGAGGAGTTATACTGCCTGACTTTCAGAATTTCTCAGTTTCCTCATGCAGGGTGTATCAGTTAATGCTACTGATGCCTACCATCCAATTACATAGGATTGTTGTGAAAATTTAAAAAGTTAGTACAGTTATAGCACTAAGATAGTCCGTGTTATGTGGTAAGCACACCATAATTAATATTATTGTAGTATTTTAATTTGTATTTCCCTGATTACAATAAAGTAAATATGTCAAATATGTAAGAAATAAAAGAAGAAATTGGAAAGATAAGTGATGAGCAAGAAAACATCAGAAATGACCAGATATGAAAAAGGAACAAACAGACCTTCTAGGAATAGAAAATAAAAGAATAAAAAACAAAAACAACAACTAGGAGCTCCTCCTCCTTTTGCTCGGCCCACTCGGAACTCTTTGGAGTGTACTTTCTCTTCTAATAACGTCCCTTGAGCTATTCCCTACTACTTGGGCTGCTTCTATTTCTTTGAAGTGTACTATCGCTTCTAATAAACTGCTCTTTCACCACTTTAAAAAAAAAAAAAAGAAAGAAAGAAGAAACTAAATGGAAGAATTGAGGATAAGTGTACTGATGTTGCTACTTACTTTAATATGCACAACAAAAGTTAGATTGATGGATGCATTGAGGGATAGGCAGATGGCTAGATGTGTGATAAAGAAAGTATACTAAAATGTTGACTATGCAATATAGGTGGTAGGTATGTGGGATTTTAGTCTAAAATCCTTTCAACTTATTTGTATTTTGAAAATTATAAAATATTGAGAAGAAACAGAAAAGTTAATCAGCAGAACAGATAAAGTTTAAATACTGAAATAGAAGATAAATCTGGAGACATTTCAAAGGACTCAGCCCAGGAATAAAAGAGATAGAGACTCTGAAAGACGAGTTAAGATATGTGTTATAAAGTGAGAAATTGCCATCTGTCCTAACAGAATTCTAGAAGGAGATAACAGAAAGGGAAAGAGGCAATATTCAAAGTAAAGTGGCTGAGAATTTTTCATAACTGACAAAAGACAGTAATCCACAGATTCAGGAATTCCAATAAATTCCAAGAAAGATAAAAATAAATAAATTTACTTCCCACTAAAGGGATTTGCAAAGGATATGCTTTATGAAGAACAAAAATGATTCTAGAAAAAAGATCTGAGCTGTGAATAACTCTAAACAAACATTGGTTATTATAAAGCAATGATAATAATGTTTAATTTGTGGAATTAAAAAAAATAGCGAGTTAGAACAAACTGGTTGGACTACAATAACAATCTAAGACTGAGAGGGAGTTATTGAAGTTAAAAGATTTGGAGTTAAAAATATAAATTGGGCCAGCCGATTATTATATAAAAATACAAATTGGGCCAGCCGATTAAATTGAGCTCAGTTGGTTAAGAGCTCACTCAAGAGTGCGAGCTCTGAGCAACATGGTTGCCGGTTCAATTCCCAGCCCCAGCTGAGCTGCCAACAGGTGGCAGGATGGCTCAGCTAAAAAAAAATTTAAAAAAAAAATATATATATATATATATATATATATTATCTTTAGATTTTTTTTTAAAGGTAGGTAATCAAGTTAAAATTCAAAGCATAACTACTGTAAGAAAAACTTATTAATTCATATCTTTAAAAGTAGTACAGGGCAAAAATTGAAAGAATTTTTAAAAACTTGATTTATTCTTTTTGATAAAGAAATCAAAATGTATCTGTAATAACAAATGTAAATAGATTGAATAATACAGTTATCAATTGTAGATTTCCAGACTGGATATATCTGTCCAGTTCTTCTCCCCAACTCACTATTCAGATAAGTCACTCCCACTCCTGAAACTGGAGGCCAAATGAGTCTGGGCCTCATGCTGCCTGCGCCACTCAGCCAATAGACCATCACAGGAGATGAGTCATAGAATAAGCGTTTATTATCGGAGCACTGGTGGTCTGAGAAGGCAGCAGGTTAACACTTCTAAAAACTGCCTTAACATTTTTCGACCAGCTTGGGAAATTTAAGGGAAAATCTGGGCGTTCCTCCAGAGGCTACATAATGGTTCCAGGGGTCTGCATGGAGCCTTTCCTGTGGCCACGTGATTCTATGGTGGAGTCAGCAACCCAGGAACAATGATGGGATTGGCCTGGAAAGAAAACTAGACTATAGAGATTGTGATCAATGAGCCTAAAGGTATTAATCATAAATTTCAGGGTAATTTTCTAAAGCAGGGAACTGGGTGGGACAGGGGACATCCCGAACTCAAGCTGCAGGGGAATGATCTATTGTTAAGCTATAGGTAGGTCAAGGAAAGGTGAGGCCAGGGACTTGGAGAGGCCTCTACTGTGGGGGTGCCAACCAGGCCCTGCTTCAATATAGCAAATACAGGTAGTTGCTCACTCAACAGCTGCTTCTCCTTCCGCTTCTCCTTCCTTAGTAACAGAATTCAATTATATTTTGGACAGCAAGATGTGCCCTTAAGATGACATATTCCAGTTTTTCTTGAACCTAGGGAGACCACCAATGAAATGCAAGTAGAAGTTATTGGGTAGGACTTGCAGGAAAGCTCTTCAAAAAGGAGACAGACCCTGGCATGTACCCTTTTACTTCTTGCACCTTCTTGCTTTCTGAAATGCAGACATGAGTGTTGGAACTCTAGGAGCCATTTTGGACTATGAAGCAATCTTGAGGATGGAAGCTACCTGTTAAAGATAGTGGATCAAAAAGATAGAAGGAGCTTGGGTATCTGATGATTGCAGAGCTGCTATATCAGCCTAGCGCTGCCTGCTTCTGAACTTCCTTTACATAAAAAAGAAATAAAACCTGTATCTTGTTTGATCTGCTTGTTTGGATTTTCCATTGTATATGCCACCAGAACCTAATCTTAAGTAATGCATGATGTTCCACCATTAAGAATAGAAGCTCTGGAAGCCAGCTGAGTGGCGCATTGGTTAGGAGTTGGCTTGGGACGCCAGCTCTGAGCAGCAGGGCCCCGGTTCAGATCCCACATGAGGGCCAGTGAC
>NW_017731481.1:1808725-1810926 GCF_001890085.2 Hipposideros armiger
GAGGGCAGTGTCACTGGCCCTCATATGTGGGATCCGAACCGGGGCCCTCTGGCGTCCCAAGCCAGTTCTTAACCATCGCGCCACTCGGCCAGCCCGACTCCACTTTTTCATGAACAAGATAACTGAGGCTCAAAGAGAACTAAGTATCTTGTTCCAGCTCACACAGCTAAAATGTGACGTGATCAGTGGGATCCAGGTCAGTCTGAATGCAAGTCATGTTATTTGTATTCTATCAGTAGTTCCCAAACTTGGAAGGGCATCAGAGTCACCTAGAGACCTTAAGAAAAATACAGGTCCTTAGGTCCCACCCCAGATCTACCAAATCATAATCTTTTGAAGAGCCTGGGAATCTGTATGTTTTAAGCTCCTGGAGCGAATCTGATATAGCCAGTGTGACATAGGTCTTCCCTACACTGCCTCTCATAGTCATGTTCCTCAACTCATCCCAGTTTGCCTTCTAGTTTCTATCCTCAAGTCAAATTGCTCTGAGACCTCCTCATGGCTAGATCCACCAGACAGACACTTTTTGATCTTCATCTTGCTTAACTTCTTAATAACATTTGACAAGCTAACCAATTTCTAACTTTTTTTTTTTGGCTTCCAGAATACCATACTCTACTCTTGGATATCCTCCCTTCTTTCTTTTCTTTTCTTCTCTGTCTCTATCTTCTCTGTGATCTGCCCACCTCTGGCCACCTCCTAAATGTTGACACTTCCCACCTTGGTTTCTAACCTCACCCTCTTCTCAATCTAAACACTGTATTTGGTTGATCTCATCCACTCCCATAGATCTAATTGCTGTTTATATATTAATGACTCCCAAACTGGTATTTCTAGCCTTACTCGTGGCTGCTGGATCTGTAAATTCATACATGAAAAATTGCCAGTTAAATATCACTTAAGTCTCTTAAACTCAACAGGTCCATATTGAATTCATGTTCTTCCTCAAACAAACTTCTCCAAGTCTGGCTTCACAGGTGTCTTAGTCAGCCTGACTGCTATAACAAAATGCCACAGACTGGGTGGCTTAAATAACAGAAACTTATTTTCTCACAGTTCTGGCGGCTGGAAGTCTGAGATTAAGGTGCCAGCCAGGTTGGGGCTCCGGTGAGAGCTCTCTTCCTGGCTGGCAGACAGCAGCCTTCTTGATGTGTGCTCACATGACATTTCCTAGGTGTGTGCATGTGTTCCTCTTCTTATAAGGCCACCAATCCTATCAGATCAGGACCCACCCTTACAACCTTGTTTAACCTTAATTATCTCCTAAAAGCCCTATCTCCAAATATAGTCACACTGGGGGTTAGCGTTTCAATAAATGAATTTGTGGGGTGGGGACAGAAACATTTAGTCCATACAGGTTGGCAACAAGTGTAGTTGCACAGGGCCCTGTGCTTGGAGTTTAATGGTCTGTATTAGCTGTTTTGAAATTCTTAATAATTTTATCTTTGACTTTATGTTTTATAAGTGAAGTTCTATGAGACAATGGTACATGTGTATTGGCTCATACGCCATCCTCCCTCCTACCACTTGCCTGCATGTCTGGGCCAGGTTCTCAGCCTAGTGCTCCTGCACCCTAGCACCAAGGGCCTCCCCATCTTCTGTAACTGCTATCACCTTCTGGCTCCAATGATGGGATTCTGGGCATGGGTGCAGGGAGGGTCAGTGTTGTGTACATTCACACTGTGGTATCTCTGGGCAGGACATAGCAGTGACTGTCCCACTCCTGGGCTGACAGTGCCCTGGCACATTCAGGGATCAACTTGCCAGCCAAGCCCCTTGCCCAGCCCTGTCCAACTACCTAATGCATCCTGACACAGAAGTAACAATCTTCTTAAAGATCATCTGTCTGCTATGGGTTGGGACCACAGACTCATGGGAAGGGGTGGTGCCTGGCTTGAGTTCAGGGATGTTGGTCCCAGTTGGCAGGAGGCATAACCTGGCAGCTCTGTGCCCAATCATGAAATGAGGGCCCAAGAGTCTGTGAGGGTCTGTACTCACCCTCCATGTATCCTTGTACCCAGGAGTAAAATGACATTAAGTAGGAAATAAAGATCACCATGACAAGTCAAGAGAGAAACCATGAGGAAAGGAAAAAAAAGTTTTCCCTGAACCAGGACTTGTAATAATTTAGCTGAGACATAAAGAAAAAAAAAGAAAGAAAGAAAAGAAATCAGCCAAGATACACCAATAATTTTTTTTTT
>NW_017731481.1:1813691-1818612 GCF_001890085.2 Hipposideros armiger
GTTAGCTCAGGTGGTTAGAGCACAGGCTCATAACACCAAGGTTGCCGGTTTTGATTCCCACGTGGGCCAAGGAGCTGCACCCTCCACAACTAGACTGAAACAACTACTTGACTTGGAGATGATGGGTCCTGGAAAAACACACTGTTCCCCAATAAGATTTCTAAAAAAAAAATCTCTTAAAAAAATTTAACAGCTCGAAAGCCATGCCCACCCTCAGCAATACCATTCATATCAGCAAACATGAATGCCTATACCTCTCTTCCCACTTAACTCAGTTTCAAATTCAGTTCTTGCACAAAGGTATCTGATTGCTGGAACCTAAATCATACCAGACCCCAAGCTTCAAGGGAGTCTGGGAAATTCATTTTTAGCCTTTTTGTTTTTGCAGTACAAGAAGGCCCCCTAGAAGGAGGTTGAAATAAGTATTGAGAGATTCAATCTACCGTATCTGCCACAGCATGTAAACTTTTTGTTCTTGCCAAATGAACCAGGCAAGATGAGAATGTTAATCTATTTGAGTGGAAGTGCGTTATAGTTATTTTGAGAAAAAAAAGGGGGGGCCAGAAAACTCTACCAGTGTCAATTATCAGGAAGAAATGAATTCTGGCGTATGGTATTTCATCACTTATTGTCTTAATCAGTTATTTGAACCTTACCCATACTACCCTGCAATTTCTTCTTACATGTGTAAATGTCTTGTCTCCCTGAGAAGCTGCTAGGTCTTCTAGGTTAGGACTGTGTACTCCCCAAATGCTTGGACCTAGCTATAGGCATATAGTGGATATTCAGTAAGAAAAAATTATTAAGCATATTTAAAAAGTACGTTTAATCATAGTCAGGAACAGTCAGGGTTATTTCTAACCATTATTCTTCAGCCAGGATCCAAGAGGCCCTTTCCTATCTCTTAGGATATTTTCATAATCTCATAATAACTTTGAAACATTAAGGGACAATTAACATACCAGCTGTTGGCATTGGATCTGAATTGAGAAATACATTGAGGGTTAAGAGTTTAAGAATTAAAAAATTTTTCATCTTAAAGATGTACAGCTTTACCTATTTCCACCCACCATGGAATAACAGGGACCAGATCTATCCTTCTACCTGAAACAGCAGCAGCAACAAAAACAGACAAAATATATGAAACGCTGGTTTTCAAGAAATTGCATGATACAACAGACAGTGATCTCTGTGAGAGAGGAAACAAATGAGGTGAATGTTGCAACTGCCTCAGATCACTGCCTTGAGAGAGTTCTCAGGCCATAGCACAGGGAGGAGGAACTGAGAGGCAGCCCTGTACAATTGCTGGGTGGAGGACATGGTGCTGAGTTGGGGAAGACCAAGGCAACTAGAGCTCTTAGGACAGAATTCCAAAGAGGAGGGGGTTACACAGAGAGATAATGCCAGAGAGCTGCATAGGGTCCTCTCTGAGTCTTCAGCTGAGTACTAAGCTGCACATATGTGTGAGGAAATGATCTGAGGCCAGGGAAAGAACCATCCAGATGAATGAAAGTTAAACAGTGCCCAGTGCTCACACAAGACCAGGACTAGTAGTGTCTGTTTCCATCAGCTAGAGTGGAACCTGCTGCGTCACAGGCACTGGGAAGAGTTTGGTCTCAGTAGTGAAGAACAATTAGCCCTATCCTGAGCACTGCTCCAGATCCTCCTAACAAATCATAAAAGCAAGAACCAAACAGATCAAACTGTACCCAACAAACTTAACTGCATCAGGGAACAAAGCTCAAGAATATCTATAGAAATACAACACTATTCAGCACCTAATAAGTTAAAATTCACAATGTCTGATATTCAATTAAAAAAAAAATCACCCAACACGCAAAGAGGAAGGAAAATATGACCCACAACAGGAGATAAAGAATCAATCAAAATGGATGTAGAACCAACATAGATGCCAGAAGCAGCAGACAAGGACATTAAAACAGTCATAACTGTATTCCAGATGTTCGAAAAATTAAGTAGAGACACTTATTAGCCTTCTTTCCTTCTTTCCCTTCTGGATAATTCAGTCCAAAAAACCACTGGTGGGGCCAAGCAAGGTAAGTACCTATGGAGGGGGCTGGCACTGGGGCTGGGGCCTGCATGGTCTCAGAGCCCTGGGCAGGGTGAGAAGGACATTTACAGGTGGGGTGTTAGTAGTAGGAGATTGATTGATTACACATGGTTGGGGGAGGGGGTGATTCAGAAAGTAAATATATTGAGGAAAATGGGTATCATCTTTCTTATTATCAGAAAAGGGAGTTACAAAATGGGAAGGGAGAAAATTGGATGAATTGAGTATTGTGAAAACTTATGGTTTTCCATATATATAGATGGATAATAAAAGGAAAGTAGATGTGAATGTGTGTGTGTGTGTGTGTGTGTGTGTGTGTGTGTGTGTAAATCCATCCGCACATATATACATTCCCTAGCTCTATCCACCGAGAGAGTCTGGGAGCAGCCTCACCCCAACATCATGGAAATACTTCTGATTAGAGGTCATAGAAGAAACATGTCCATAAAGGAGAAACCTCATATCCAGTTATAGCTTGGTACTTTGAGCAACTTTTCTTCAAAGAATGTCTTTAACCTTTGCAAGTCATATGACAAATCAAGCATAACAATAAACACTACATTTCTACATTCAAAAATTTATTTTATAGACATTAACTTATCACATATGAAAATAAGAAAAATAAAGTGTGGGCTGTGGGTTAGTCCTGGGATCCAATTTTAGCTCTAGCATTTACTAATTTTGTGACCCTGGTGACTCATTTGATCTCTCTGAGCCTCAGTTTCCTCAAATGTAAAATAAATATACTTACCTTTTAGTGTTTTGCCTTATTCATTAGATTGCATATTCCCACAATGCCTGGCATAAAATAAACACTCAATAAATGATAGTTATTAGCACATTTGTGTGTGGTGTAAATTGGGCAGGTTTTNATCTTAGCTGTAGAGGGCAGTGTCACTGGCCCTCATATGTGGGATCCGAACTGGGGCCCTCTGGCGTCCCAAGCCAGTTCTTAACCAACATGCCACTCGGCCGGCCCAATACACCAATAATTTTTAACTGAAATAGAATTTTATAGAATAACAATGATATTTTAAAGACCAGTATTTATTAAAGTTAAATACTTCCCAAACTTTTCTTCCCCAACTGCGGGGGCCACTGAAACTGTGTAGGGCAGGACAGAGTAAAGAAAGACCAGATGGTTACCATGAATACTTGTAGGTGTTTAAAGCGTCCCTTTTGTGGGCCATTGGCGAGTGGCTCATGGGTGTGGCAGGATGGTGTAAAGGTGTAGCATGCCAAAAATAAAAAAAAATCACCCGTAGCATGTTTTTCCTAAAACATCATTATGTCCACATCACCTGCCTGCAGAACATCCTTTGGTAGTTTCCCCAAGTTTTACAGGTGAAAGCCCGGCCCTGTGTAGGAGGATGTCCAAGACTCTTCACTCCTGCTTTTCCTTACTGTGCCAACATTTTATGTCTCCGCTCCTCAACACCCAGCTTATACCCCAGTCGAGCCAATTTTCCTCTTGTCCTCCAGCCTTGCTGTTCTTGTACCTACAGAAATTTATTCACTTATTAAACAATACCCATCCCATCCAACTAAAGTTTCACCCCCACTTTTATTTTATTTAACAGTTAAATAGCATTATAATGCATAAGCACTATTTAACTGCTTTATGTGTATTAATTACTTCAATCTGCACGATATCCCTGTGACATAAGGACTACTATCCATTGCCAACTTATAGATGAAGTTAACCAACTTTCCCAAGGGCACAGAGCCAGAATTTGAGCCAAAACACCTGCTCTAGACAAGAGTTTATGCTCTCAACCCTATGCTATGCTGCCTCCACTAAGCCTTTTATGGCTACTCCATTCCATAGAGACTTCATGTTTGTTTGCTTATATTTTAAAATGGCTTGCCAGTATTTATATCCTGATAAATCATGAAAGGCCCCTTCCATCCTCTTCTTACTTTTGTCACATCTTCACTTTGCTGTATCTTAAAATCCTTGGAGGAAACATTATACATCATTCTACACACAAATCAACAGACATCTCTGTGGGTAAAAGAAACAGAGAGAGACAAACAAATATGCACGAGCTTAACCCTTTTCATGCTTTGTTAGCCCACAATTACATTTTGTGCGTTTTTTCAGTGGAGGGATCACATGGAGATCAGTTTGTGCAATGGTATGTGTATCAGAGTCAATCGCAAATTAGAAACTGCTCTGGGTATCTTAAGCAGAAAAGGAATTTAATCCAAGGAATTAGGTACTTACAAATTTGTTTGAAAGGCTAGAAAAGCAGGCTTTAGGTTGGACCTTTAGGAATGATTCTCAGAATGACTGCAGAAGGGACCCTTCTTCTGTTCTTCCTGGAAGCAGCCTTGAGGTGAGGCCTGAAAATGGTTCACTGCTCCCTTAATCCAAAAACCTCCCCAAAATCATGCAAATGAAGAGGTTCAAATCTTTGTGTTCACTTCAAGAAACCTGTGAAACGGCCTAGGCCATCATGGATATGCATATTTGAAAAGTCCCCAAGTCTCTGAATGATGTCACTTTACAGAAGCAATGTGTACCATTGTGTGGTTACAATGCCCAGGTCAAACAGTGGGACTGGAAACAGGGTCAGTGGCCCAAAAATAGCACTGATTTTTTGTTGCACATACTTAAAAATGCAAAGAGTTGCATCCTGAATTTAAGGATTAGATGTAGATTATCTGGTCATTGAGCTCATCCAGGTGAACAAAGCCCCTAAAATGCACTGCAAGACTTAACAGAGCTGCTGGTTTGATTAACCCCTATTTGAGCTCCTACTGCCATATTGAGAAGATCCTTACTGAGAAAGAGCAGATTGTTTGTAACCAGAAAAGGAGGTTGCACAGAAGAAAAGGGTATCCCAG
>NW_017731481.1:1823623-1825707 GCF_001890085.2 Hipposideros armiger
AACTATCGCGCCACTCGGCCAGCCTAAATTGGGCAGGTTTTTATTATTTTTGTTTAACAGAGAAAGAAAGACAAGGGGCAGCAAAGACTTCAGAGCAAAACATATCAATTAATTCAGACAACAAATGACTTTTAACTAGGAATGAGATATGTTCAGAGGGATGAAGATGTTCTAGAGAGCAGGGAGGACAAGAGTGAAACTCCAAGGGTGGGTAACAGCAGGAGATCTGTGGTCAGGCTCCCTACCTGGGTCTGGCAGCAACAAAGGTGCAGCAAGGAGGTTCATGGGAAGTAAAGATGTCAAGTTAAGATATCAAGTTAATTTGCTCCAGATACTGTAGAGTTTCAATACAAAGCTAAACTAAGCTAAAGCGCTCTGGTCATGGCTCTTTAGCATTAGAATCTTATATTTATGATTTATATCCCACTAGACCATACCATGTCTCGATATCTCTTTATCAAGAGAAACCTCTTATTTAGAGGAGTTACTTATTAGGTTGTGCCATGTCCAGGCAAGGAGGTCTCTAGCTGCCCTAGGTTTTGTAAGTGAATACTGCTTTTTATTGTTGCTTGATGAGGAGTACTTAAAAGTGAGGCTAAGGACATCTGTGTCCTTGCTGTCCCAGATCCTTTAGATATCAGGGCTTGAGTCTTCTGGGTCAGATTTGAGTTTGTCACTTAGGTTACTTCCACCTTTTTTGCTATTGTGTGACTAGTATTGCTATGAGCATGGGTGTGCAAATATCTCTTCATATCCTTAATTTCAATTCTTTTGAATATATACCAAGAAGTGAATTGCTGTATCATAAGGTGTTTTTATTTTTAATTTTTTGAGGACCCACTAAAATGTCTTCCATTGTGGCCACATCAGTTTACATTCCCACCAATTGTGCAGTATTTGTTATTTNCCCACAGTTGCCCTCCTAAGAAGCAATTCCTTCAAGAGATGCAAACACACACACACACACACACACACACACACACACTACACTGTTCTGCACCTTGCTTTGTCACTTATAATATACCAGGAATTTTCCATATCTCTTCATACTCGTATAGAGCTGCATTGCAGTTTTTAATGGCAGCTTAATATTTCATCAGATGGTTGTGCCCCACATTATTTAACCGGTCCCCAAGGACAGGACAGACTTTTTGGTTGTTTCCAATTGTTTATTCTTACAAGCAAAATTGCAATGGTGCCTTGTAACTTTTAATCTTGTTTATACCGTGATTTTCTCTTGTTCTCCCCAGGACGATTGCAAAGTGATTACGTGGGGCTTTCCCGAGTCCCCTGGCCCCAGGCCTTAGCAAGTATGTGTGGAGTTACTGGTTCTTCCTCCAGCATTGTTGTTGTAAGTCTCCAGTTCATCTACCTACTCGGGCCCTGGTGGAAGCCGGGTATGTTATTAACCGTATGTCAGGGTGTGTGTGTCTGAACAAGGGTGAGCGCACGTGTCCTACCCTGATTTCTGGGGCATGCAAGCGTGGGAGGGAGCAATTCTGAGTGCAAGTGGCTGCTTGTTCCTCTCGCGGAGCGTGTTGAGCCGAGGTGGCGTTGCGATCTGTGGTATGTGGTCCTGGCGTGAAGCTCCTGATGACACTCTCCCAGCTCTGGTCTACAGACCTCCCCCCAACTAAGGGAGGTATTTAAAGGTGTCTCTTAGAAACAGGCACTACCCGGGCAGCCTGACTCCAGAACAATGGGTCCTTTCAGCCACCCCCTTTAGATGTATGGTTCATCACCATGACAACCACCCCATTATTGAAAGTCAGAGCGGGTCCCGCCTCAGACACTCTCCTCCTGGGCTCCCCTCCCCCTCCGGTCCGCCGTATGGTGTGTGTGGCACTGGCAGCTGTTGTCAAAAGAAGGCACCTCTTTGTCTCCAGGGGATGAAAGACATTTGGTTTTCATCGCCATCCTTTCTCTCCGCCCAACATTTTCTCCGCGCCCTGCGCCCTATCCCCAGAAAGTGCCCCTGGATGCTTAGAGCCCAGTCCCGAGTACCCTCCCGTAGCTTTGGTATGACTTTGCTCTCGGATTCACTCTTCCCAGAGCATTTCTGCTTTTTGCCTCCAACTCTTTGA